>NW_026250422.1:600000-758898 GCF_024521635.1 Tricharina praecox
AACGAAACAGAAAACGAAACTGGAAATTCATCACTTCATCCGCAGGTAGGCCTTGATGACGCCCCTGCGACCAACTCTTCCGTCTCCCTCCAAGGCGGCAACCCAATCCCTGATCTGGATGGCTTTTCCACGCTCGCCATCCTCTCTCCACACGCCCAACCTCTGTCCGGTCCACGTGAGATTTCCCAGTTCAGAGCCAGTATTGGCCTGGCCGACCGATGTGTCTATGGCGCCAACAGGGCCCGGTCTCGCCGGTCCTCCCATACCTCCACCTCCCGGGGCATTGCCTCCAGCCGTCATCCACGAGTACGTCTTCTTCTTTTTCCTGAGTCCGCCGAAGCCGCCGAAGCCACCCATCATCATGTTTGCCGTAAGATTGGCGGCGCGATGAGAAGCCGCTTCTTCGATCTTGCTTGCCGCCTGCTTCTTGCTCTCCTTCGCCGAGATCCTGCGCTCGCCCATGCCCGGGGAATCGCCGCCGGGGGTTCCAGGAGTAGTATCGCCGCCGCCACCTGGAGTGGGAGTGCCTCCGGCCGCCAGTTGCTCCCGTCTCGCCTTCTTGCGCAGGCGTTCCTGGTCCGCCTCCCATTCCTTCTGCTTCAGCTGGCGCAGGGCGATCGCAACCTCGTTCTGTAGATTGGCGGTGGGGATGCCGCCTCCGGGAGCGGGCGTGGCGCCGTTTGCGACTGAAAAGGAGCCTGTAACTTGTGGGTTCCCATTCAGCATTGGTTCGGCAATCGTGAGGGCATAGGGTATTGATATCTTACGTTTTAACGGATTGCTGCCGGGGGAGATCGCGGAGGGAATGCTGCCAGCACTGTCCGGGGGTGCGCTGGGCCTAATCTCCGGTGTGACACCCATCACGCGATCCGCCCATTCGCCGGTGATGGTGGTCTGCGGTCGACGTCGTGCTCGAGCCAACGCGGTGCTTCTGGTCAGGAGCGAATTCAGTCGTTCTCGGCAGGCAAGCGACAGCAATGTGACGATGTCCATGTTCTCCTTGTGGGCTGGCATCGTGGGATCGCTGATAGTAAACGCCGTGCATCCTTCGTTCCGGGTCTTGTTAAGAAGTCGATTTGAGAGGACTTGCGCGTTCAGGAAGGGGTCGTTGAGATGGTTTGCTTTAATTGTCGCTCGTCTCCGCAACTCCTGTCGGTTCACCTCTTCCTGCGAGAGCGGCATGCCGGGGTAGCCATTGTACGCTGCCGCGTAGTTGCCGCCCGACGCCAGTCGCGCTTCCTCCTCCTTCAAGTCGATACCAGCAGACGTAAGGGCATCGGCGAGATCGGTGGGGTCGATCGGCTTAGAGGTTGGATTCGTGGTTGCAGGGGGCGGCATCATGTGTTGTTGTTGTTGCTGCTGTTGCTGCTGGTACTGTTGCTGTTGCTGCTGTTGCTGCGCTAGCTGTAGTTGGAATTGAGGATGCGACTGGTCGTGATAGTACTGGTGTGGTACGAAGTGTTGTTGTTGCTGTTGCTGCGGAGGCGGTGGTGGTTGCAATTGTGGTTGTTGTATTTGCTGTTGAGGTTGTTGCAGCGGGTGCGATTGCTGCTGTTGAGGAGGTGGAGGAGGTGGGGGAGGTTGATATGGGGGACCCGACGAAGGGGGATATGGCGACTGCTGCTTCTCCATGATGTCGGTGATGGTTACACGAGTGCGCGGTGGTAGTTTGTTTGTGTTGTTGATGGGGGGAGGAGGAGTGTGAGGTAGTCGGCGCGGTCGTGATGTCGTCGGCACGGTTGGGTCTGGGTGGGTGGGCGAGTCTCCTCTGTCCAGTGTCCGCTAGTTGCAGAGAGTCGCGACCTGCACGCAACCACTCTACCCGACGCTAACTACCTAGTGCGATACGTTCCACAGAGCCGCCATCTTCGCGTGTCATCATCGTTTTTGAATTCGCTCTGCTCTTTGTTACAGCTCTCTAGAGCTCCCCCCGTCCGCCAAACACGATCCCTCGAATGGCTTCCAACCACCCACCTCAACCAGCTATGCTGCCTTCACCACTAAGCCCACTACAGAAGAGGAAACGAATCCTCTTCATCCATCCTGATTTGGGAATTGGAGGTGCTGAGCGGCTCGTCGTGGACGCTGCTGTCGGGTTGCAAGACCGAGGCCACAGCGTTACTGTCTATACCTCTCACTGTGATTCTCGACACTGTTTTGATGAAGCCCGAAATGGTACTATTCCCCCAAAGCAACACCGGATCTCTCTACGTGTTTTGTAGCAACGGTAACTCACGCTTGTCTGCCTGTCATTTTTGTAGGAACCTTGACCATCCGCGTCTCGGGCAACTCGATAGTCCCTCGAAATATTCTCGGTCGATTCAACATCCTCTGCGCAATCCTTCGCCAGCTCCATCTGGTCGCTTCGCTGATCCTCTCGAACGAGATCTCTAACTACGATTGTCTCTTCATCGACCAACTCTCCGCCTGTATTCCGTTGTTCTACTTGTTCGCACCACACATTCCGGTGCTCTTCTACTGCCACTTTCCCGACTACCTACTCGCGTCCCGCACGTCCTTGATCAAATCGCTGTACAGGATCCCCTTTGATTGGATCGAGGCAGTCACAACCGGGCTGGCTAGTACCATTCTGGTCAACTCGAACTTCACTCGGGGTGTCTTCTCGACCGCATTTCCCAGGATCGAGCGGGTGCCTCACGTGGTCTACCCCTGCGTTGATGTTACCGAGAGAAAAAGTGTCCTCAAGGATGATGAGCCTAGCTTTCTCGCCGGAGATGGACGGAAGATATTGCTTTCAATCAATAGGTTCGAGAGGAAGAAGAACATCGAGGTGGGCATTAAGGCGCTTGCCTGCCTGTCGGAGGAAGAGAGGAAAAGGATTCGATTGATCATTGCGGGTATGACTGATTCTTATTCGAGACATTCCACGAGAGTTCAGTGTCCTTACTTTCTCATGGGTTGTAGGCGGTTACGACCCTCGTGTGCACGAAAACATTTCATATCATCATGAACTTACCACCCTCTGCGAGTCTTACGGCTTCAAGCACATCACCTGCAAGAACTTCATAACGTCGCTTTCGATCCCAGAAGACACGGACGTTTTGTTCTTGTTGTCCATACCGGCCAGCTGGAAGGCATATCTCCTCAAGGCATCCTCATTGTTGTTGTACACTCCGGAGCGTGAGCATTTCGGCATCGTACCGTTGGAAGCTTTGATTGCCGAGGTATGCGCCCTCTTACCCTCCGCTCGCCGGATTAATCCCCCGTACTGATACGGGCCTTGTCAGCTTCCGGTGCTCGCACAGAACTCTGGCGGTCCTCTGGAGACCATCACAGAGGGTGTGACTGGCTGGAATAGGCCCAACAACCCCGAAAAATGGGCGGAAGTTATCCGACAGGCCTTATTCGAGATGTCACCTACCGAGATCAAGGCCATGGGTAGGAAAGGTAGAGAGAGGGTTATCCGCGAGTTCTCTAAGGAGAAGATGGCGGAGAGGCTTGAAGCCGAGTTTGATGCTGTGCCCCCAGTTAACGGCGGAAGGTTCTGGCGACTTCTACTCCTTGCAGGCGGGATTGCGACGGCGGGTGTGGGAGCGGGCATGATGGTTTTTAAATCGTAAGGGATTGCTGAACGTGATATCTTCTTTTTCTTCTTCTCTTGTATGTATAATAGAGTAGACTTCATTTCTATCTGTGCTGTCTGCTTGCCTGCATTCTTTCAGCTTTGTATTTTTATGACCACTTTCCGATACTTGATACCTGGTCCGTGTATGTTAGTTACTGTGTCCCTTAATATTCCCGGGGGTTCGGGGCCGGGGGAGTTAAATGTCATGATGAGTGAGAGGTTGTGACCGCTACTGCGGGTAAATTCATGCACATAGAAGGCGGCAAAGACGTGTTCTCTGTGGTGTTCCGTCGCGCCTCGCTATAGCTAGTTAGCGTGGTTCAGCTTAGTCACGGGGGCTGAGAGGCCAGATTCACAAAAACTAAGTTTTGGCAGGCCAACTTTCTCCTGAAGCCGCCTCATAAGAATCCATCACCTCCGAACACACAGAACCATATCTGGACTTCCTTCTCTACAGTCCAAACCTTTCTCTTTCTTACTTTCCCTCCCTCCATACGCGGACCACCCGCCTATTGCTCTCGTCATGTCTGGTTGTACGTTGGCCCGTTCGCGATGCTATCTCTCTACCGAGCAAGCTTGCTGTGTTTCCTGTGTCCGAGCGTAATTGAACTGACGATCCGCGTTTTCGCCAACAGTACGGTTTCTGGATATCATCAAGCCCTTCGTGCCGTACCTCCCTGAGGTTGCGGCACCGGAGCGGAAGGTGCCCTTTCAGCAGCGCATGATGTGGACAGGTGTAAGCATTCGATTCCCGTCGACCGAGAGAGTTCTGGAGTACTGTAGCTGACATTGGTGGTTGCTTCGCAGTTGACATTGCTGATCTTCTTGGTCATGAGTCAAATGCCACTATACGGAATTGTGTCCTCAGATGTATGATCGACAGCTCCCCGAGAGATGCCTGAGCTCAAGTACTGACAACGCCGATGTAGTCATCCGATCCGCTATACTGGTTGCGAATGATGATGGCGAGTAATCGAGGAACGTTAATGGAGCTCGGTATATCGCCAATCATCTCGTCCGGAATGATCTTCCAGCTGCTTGCCGGTACCCACATGATCGATGTCAACCTCGACCTGAAGTCCGACCGTGAGCTGTACCAGACTGCCCAGAAACGTATGTCTACTCCAAATCCACCGACTCGCATCTGGAATGAGCTTTCCCTCTGACCCTCAATAGTCTTCGCTATCATCCTCTCTCTCGGACAGGCTACCGTCTACGTTCTTACCGGACTCTACGGACAGCCTAGCGACCTCGGAGCCGGCATTTGCTTGCTTTTGGTTCTGCAGCTTGTTGTCGCCGGATTGATCGTCATTCTGTTGGACGAGCTCCTCCAGAAGGGCTACGGATTGGGATCTGGTATCTCGCTCTTCATTGCCACCAACATTTGCGAGAGCATTGTCTGGAAGGCGTTCTCCCCGACCACCATCAACACCGGCCGTGGACCCGAGTTCGAGGGAGCCGTCATCGCTCTCTTCCACCTGCTCCTGACCTGGGACAACAAGGGCCGCGCGCTCAAGGAGGCCTTCTACCGCCAGAACCTCCCCAACGTGATGAGTCTCATCGCGACCCTCGTCGTCTTCGCCGCGGTCATCTACCTCCAAGGCTTCCGCGTCGAAATCCCCGTCAAGTCGAGCAAGTACCGTGGCTCGCGCGGAACCTACCCCGTCCGCCTGTTCTACACCAGCAACATGCCGATCATGCTGCAGTCCGCTCTGAGCTCCAACGTGTTCCTCGTTTCGCAGATGCTGTATTCCCGCTTCTCCGACAACATCCTGGTCCGTCTCCTCGGCGTCTGGGAGCCCAAGGAGGGCTCTGCGCAACTCTTTGCTACCTCCGGAATCGCGTACTACATGTCACCTCCCTTGAACTTCACCGACGCGCTCCTCGACCCCGTCCACACCGCGCTCTACATCATCTTCATGCTCGGAGCCTGCGCCATCTTTTCCAAGACCTGGATTGAAGTCTCCGGTTCCAGCCCCCGCGACGTCGCCAAGCAGCTTAAGGAGCAGGGTCTCGTTATGGCCGGACACCGTGAACAGTCCATGTATAAGGAACTCAAGCGCGTCATCCCTACCGCCGCCGCCTTCGGTGGTGCCTGCATCGGTGCGCTCTCTGTTGTCTCGGATCTTAGTGGGGCCCTTGGTTCCGGAACTGGTATCTTGTTGGCTGTAACGTAAGCTTCTTCCTATCCCTACTTTACCTTGGCTTAAATACTAATTGACATCGCAGCATTATCTACGGATACTTCGAGATCGCGGCGAAGGAGGGAGAGCTCGGTGGTGTTGGGCAGTTCATTTCATAGATTCTCAGTTGGGACTAAAATTTCCATGGGTGTTAACGAAGTGGGTGGGGTGTAATAAGGTTGATTTTTCGCGCTTTTCTGTTTCCATTCGCTTTTTTGTATGAATGTAGAAGAAACAAAACCTCTATGACTATGTGAGCGATGCTGTCTCGGCGGAGAGCAGTGCAAATGGCATGTTTGATTCATGACTAGACAATGGTTGACCCTCCCTACTCTAATCCATTCGTATTGGTAGAACTTCACCGGGAGATCGTAATCACAATGCGAATGTGCGCACACCCCACCAGTAAGTAACGAACCGGTGAAAAAGTAGGTAGAAACAAAACCAAGCGGTAGGGAATCCGAATGATAGAAACAACGCACGCAATAGGTAACTACTAGGTAACAGCCGCAGCAATAAGCAAGAAAATCACGTCTCAATCAACTGCTCTTCCTGCGGGGCTTGCTTCGGCGCGGAGTCCCTCGTGTCCTTACTCCCCTGCTTCCCCTTCCCCTTCCTATCCGCGGCGCTGGAGCGCTGGTAAAACTCATTAATGATCTTAGCCGGGATTCTGTTGAGCAGCTCCTTGGGGTAAATCCTAAGCAAGCTCCACGCGAGATCGAGGGACTCGAAAATGGTACGATTCTCGTATGCACCCTGCGCGATGAAGGAACGCTCAAACTTCTCGAGGAACTCGAGTGAGAGCTTGTCTTCGCTGCTGAGGGCCTCCTCGCCGACGACGGCTTTCATGGCGGCAGCATCACGCCCGATGGCGTACTTTGCGTACAGCTGGTTGGAGACGTCACCGTGGTCTTTGCGTGTCATGCCTTCGCCGATGGCGGATTTCATGAGACGGGAGAGGGAGGGGAGGACGTTGATAGGCGGGTAAATGCCGCGGTTGTGGAGTTGACGGTCGACGAAGATTTGTCCTTCCGTGATGTAGCCGGTCAAATCGGGGATAGGGTGGGTGATGTCTTGATGCGAGCGGTCAGTATAGGTACAGTGGTGGGGGGAAGTGTTCTTACCATCGTTAGGCATAGTCAGGATAGGAATCTGAGTGATGGATCCATTACGGCCCTCAACACGACCAGCACGCTCATATAGGGTAGACAAATCCGTGTACATGTAACCGGGGTAACCACGACGTCCAGGCACTTCCTCTCTGGCGGCCGAAACCTCACGTAAGGCATCGCAGTAAGACGACAAATCCGTCAGAATGACGAGGACGTGCTTCTCAAGCTGGTAGGCGAAGTATTCGGCAGTGGTCAACGCGAGACGAGGGGTGATGATACGCTCGATAGTTGGGTCGTTGGCCAAGTTCAGGAACAGCGTGACACGCTCCAGGGAACCGTTCTCCTCGAAGTCGCGGGTGAAGAAGCGACTGGTTTCCAAGTTTACTCCCATAGCTCCGAAGACGATGGAGAAGTTGTCCTCGTGGCCGTCGTGAATGCCCTTGTCGGGCCGGTTTCCCTTGACCAAGCCGGCTTGACGACAGATCTGTGCGGCGATGTCGTTGTGGGGCAGACCGGCAGCGGAGAAGATCGGAATCTTCTGGCCACGAGCTACACACCGTAATTATCAGCTCACCATTCCTCCACTCCCCGACCAGCTAGCTATTCCACTTACCGACAGAGTTCATAGTATCGATAGCTGAAATACCCGTCGAGATCATCTCCTCAGGGTACACGCGCGAGTACGGATTAATCGGAGAACCGTTGATATCCAGATACTCCTCCGCGAACACCTTGGGACCTTTATCGATGGGTCTTCCAGAGCCGTCGAAGATACGTCCTAGCATGTCCTCCGAGACTGGGATCTTGAGGTTCTCTCCCGTAAACTCGACGGTCGTCTTTCGTACATCGACTCCGGATGTTCCCTCGAAAACCTATCCCAATGTGTAAGCATCGGGCAGTTGGTCATACACCCAGAGCGAGGAGAGGAGGAGGAGGAGGAGGAGGAGGAGGAGGAGGAGGAGGAGGAGGACAGACCTGCACAATAGCTCTGCTCCCACGGACTTCCAGCACCTGTCCGGCACGCTGCGACCCATCCGGAAGCGTCAAGTTGACGATCTGCGGACAACCATTGATTTAGTAACAGTGATTCGAAGGAAAGGGCAGGTATCCTGAGATGCGCACCTCGTTGAAACGTGGGTATTTGACATTCTCTGTTCCACTCAATCAGCACTTGCGCAAGCTCCCAGGCTCGTTGGAGGGTGGTTGCCGTACCCAGGATCACCAGAGGACCGTTGACACCAGCCACAGTGTTGTATTTGATTCTCGGATTGACCTTTCCTGACTGTTAAACTTCATTCCTTCCTTTCGTGGTGGGATATGAGGGCATGTACACCGTAGTTTCGTGTCACGGCAGCTACGTTGATAGCAAAGGCCTGTACGTTACGACACCTCCGATTAGCTCCACCTCAAGCTTGGGCGGGCAGGAAGAGAACATACCTCGGAGGCCGTCATCCTGGGATCGGTCACCATATCGAAAGAATCAACAGATGCCTCGTTCTAGTAGGCCGTTCGAGGTGATGATGGTAGTGTTGGTTTGGTGTGGGGAAGGTACTGTATTGGTTGGAGGTGGTGGTGAAGTGAGGCGGCGGAATTAGGTTGGCGAAATGACGAGCCGACCACACCGCACCGGACCAGGATGGTATCCTGGCCCAAGCCACTCTACATACGTCGATACCGCAATCACGTGGTGGCTACACCGGGCGTATCTGGATTATCGTGTCATCACTTCGATTAGTAGGTATCGGTCGATATACAAAAGAACGCTCAAATATTCCTACAGAACCGCAGGCGCAGAAAGGGATGCTCTACTCTCGGGTTGTGTCGTGATATCGATGCAAGAGAGTACAAAAAAACAAGAGCAAACTACAGCAAGCTATAAAAACGAAAACAATTGCAACAGCCGACTACAGCTCCTAGTCTAATCATCGCCGATGCTAGCAAACTTGTCCATCATCTCATTCCACAGCTTCTCGTACTTCGCACAGACGACCTTTTCTCCGTCATCCGGAATCTATCGGTATGGTTAGTAATCTATTTAGCTGCAAGGAGAGCTGAATATACCTCGAACTTCATGGAACGAAGCTGGTGCTGAATATCGGATGTAGCCTCCCTGACTTTGGTCCAAGACACACCCGACTGCACGGCCTTCTGTGACTCGTCAAAGAAACCCACCATGGCCTTCATCATCCACAGAGTCTTCCAAATGGGACAATATTGGTCGTGGGCCGAGTAACCGTTCTGCTGCAAGAAGTCCTCCTTAATCAGAGAGCTGACGTCAAGCGTGATTTTGTCGGGGTCCGAAAGTGCCGATTTTCCGACCAGCTGCACGACCTGGTCCAACTCCTCACTGTCGGACAAGAGCTGCTTGATTCTGTCCCTGAGCGTGGGGAACTCGGGGTAGTTGGACTGGTAGTACTTATCCAGGACATTAGAGTACTTCGAGTAACTGATGGATGTGTTGACGCTGGGGAAATGTTTTCGCTGGGCGAGCTTCTTGTCGAGACCCCAGAAGACCTGCACGATACCGAGAGTTGCTGAAGTGACCGGGTCCGAGAAATCACCACCGGGAGGGGAGACAGCTCCGACGATACTGACACTTCCGTATCTTCCAGGGCTACCGAGTGACTTGGCCTTTCCGGCACGCTCGTAGAAACTGGCTAGCTTAGCACCGAGATAGGCGGGGAAACCTTGATCTGCGGGCATCTCTCCGAGACGTCCGGAAATCTCACGCAAAGCCTCGGCCCAGCGGGACGAAGAGTCTGCCATCATGGCCACGTCCTTTCCTTGATCACGGAAGTACTCGGCCAAGGTGATACCAGTGTAGATGGAAGCCTCACGGGCAGCGACAGGCATGTTGGAGGTGTTCGCGACCAAGGTGGTACGCTTCATGATGGGCTCCTTGCGGCCGTTGATCTCGATAGACAGCTCAGGGAAGTCCATCAAGACTTCAGCCATCTCGTTTCCTCGCTCTCCGCATCCGACGTAGATAATAGTGTCCGAGTTTGAAAACTTGGAAAGCGCCTGAGAAATAACTGTCTTTCCACATCCAAAGGCTCCGGGAATACACGTCGTACCACCCTGGACACAAGGGAACAGGGCATCCAAGACACGCTGACCGGTCAACAGCGGATAATCCGCTGTAAGCTTCTCGGCCACCGGCCGAGGAACACGAACGGGCCAAGTGTGCATCATGCTGACCTCCTGCGTCTTCCCATCGAACTCGACCTCAAGAACTGTATCCCTCACCGTGTAGGAACCCTTCTCGGCAATGCTCGTGATGGTACCCTTCACGCGTGGTGGAAGCATAATCTTGTGGTCATCGAGAAGCGAGTTCTCCCAAACACTACCGAAGATATCTCCACCGGTGACGTGATCTCCGACCTTGAAGTCTCCGGGTGTGAAATCCCACGACTTTTTCGCGTCCAGGGCCGGTGTCGCGATACCACGGGGAATGTAGATGCTGTTGGACATTTCGCTGATGGCCTTCAAGGGTCGCTGAATTCCGTCGTAGATGGTCTCCATCAAACCGGGTCCGAGCTCGACCGATAGCGGCTTTCCGGTTCGCAGGACGGGATCTCCGACGGTCACACCAGCTGCAGAAAAGAGTCAGCCATTGTGCTTCATCCGCAAATACAAGATTCCGGAGCAAGACCTGTCTCTTCATAGACCTGGATGGTGGCTTTGTCGGCTTCGATTCGGATGACCTCGCCGACCAGTGCATCGTGACCGACACGGACCTGAAAGAACAGAAGAAGTGATTAGCTATCCCCAGCTCGGATGAACGATCCCGCCCATGCAGAGAAGACCTACAAGCTCGTACATAGCACATCCGATCATGTTCTCCGCGACGACGACGGGTCTATAGTAGCAAGCTGTCAGTATCCATTATCGGAATAGCGTTCTTGACTTCTTTTCAATCATACCCCGAGACCGAATAAATGGAACCTGTCGTGGTGCAAAAATCATCAGCTTGAGCTCTTACGCCCACTGTATCGCGGGGGAATGAATGACGTCCATACCATAATCACCCTCCCTCGCATACTCCTCCGCCCTTTTGGCATCCTTTCTCGCGTTGCTTAGTGACTATTCGAGAAAGAGAGAGTCAGCTATGAGATATCCCGAAGGGCAGCGGAATGACGAACCATGGTTGAATGGTGGGAGTTTTGTTGCTCTGACAGACCTCAGATGCATGAGTTAACGAACGGACCTGGTATCTCCACCACCTGCTACGACACCGCCAAGACTACCTCGGGTTGCATGAGCTAAGAGCTAACCTGGAAACAGTGGAATAATGGATGATCACAATAACTTCTATTTATTTGGACTGCTTTACAAGCGTTAAACAAGTACATCATTCGATAGTAATCTCATATTTTTTGTTTAATCGTCATTACATTCGACGTTATTAGATCATGGAAATTTGATAGTAATCGAGTCAAGTTTGAAATATCACCAAATTCATAGGCGAACCATGGGCCATGATTTCGGGCACATGTCCTTGGGCGATAAGCTCCTATCGAGCCAGACGCTTGCACAGCAGTTTCGAGCTCGATTGCTGATTCGCCACACATCACGTTGCACAATTCAATTGTGCCCATGGTTTCGATGACTATCTCATTTCGTGGTGTTCTTTGCATTTTAAAACATCTCCGAAAATTGTGACCCCACACGAAGTATCCGCCCATTACGCGGTCCACCAAACTCCCCAGACTTTTGTAAACCTTTTGCGGACACATACAGACAGAGAAAGAGAGAAGCACGAGCTAAAAGATACCTCGCCCAACGCACAATCAAACTTCGTCCTCGCTGACACTTTCGTCCTCGTCTCCTGAGATCTCCTGGTTCTCTTTTTCTTTCTTGTCCATGAGAGCCTGCAGCTCGGCATCGTCGGATTCGGTGACAGCCTTAGGTGCCATCTTGACGGTGCAGCTTCCGCCGGCAGCTGTAATTGACGCCTCGAGATCCTTGATGGCCTCTTCAAGAACTTGTATACCGGTGGTCTTGTCCAAGCACTGCGAGGTGAGGACGTAAAGAGGCGGCGAAACGAGCTTCACCTTGACGGGAGTGTCTGGGGTGTTCTTGGCCTCAGCCTTGCGAAGAGCTTCCTTGACGGCGTCGATGCCCTCGTATCCGAAGCAAGTAACCTCTACGTCGGCACGGACCTTGGTGGGCTGTGGCGTAAGACGCTTCGAGATGTAGTTGGTGAGCTCGGCACGCACCGCCTCAGACGGGAACTGAACATCATCCCACACATCCGGGTTACTACGTAGCAGGAGATGTTAGAACCACATTCACAGATAGCTGAAGCTTTTCTGAACATACGTGATGGAGTATTTAAACGCATCAACAGCGTGTCCATATTTCTTCTGCAGAGGCCATCCGATAGTCTCGTAGAGGGTCTCAATAGGCTCCTTGACCTTTTCGGCCACGTGCCTCAAGATCGAATGGACCATTTTGCTCTTGTTGAATCTCTCCTCGCACTTGATCACATCCTCGGGGGAGACCCGGCGCTTGGAAAGATCAATGTAACCTATGATCGCAGCGCATATCAGCCACCAGCCCAGATAGTCAGTCTTTCACACTTTTCGCATATTACATACCCTTCTCTTTGTCAACCCTGAGCACAACCACGACCTCATTCCGGCCAACTCGGATGAGCTTCTGAATGGAACGGATACGCCGTCTCGACAGTTCACTGAGAAGGATCATGCCATCGATGTTATCGTATTCTAGAAGCTTCACGTAGGCACCCATCTCGGCGATCTGTGGGTTTGCGCAGATGAGGCGCAGAGTTAGCGCTCTGTGTCATAGTACAAAATCGTCGAAATCAGAAGATAATGGGATGAACTCTTCATCTTGAGCGTACCTGCTTGACGTTGACCATGACATAGCTATCGACCTCAGGGTATTTGTCCGGATAGTACCGGCAGTTGACGAAAGACATGGTGGCGGTGGTAATGGATGTAGCGGGGAGACTAGTAGTCAAAGTGGTGCCGGTGAGACGTCGGAGGAAGTGGCTTTATTTATTGCGTCTGGTGTACTGGAAACACAGGCGCTTTCTAGATGAAGCCGTCGCGTCGAGGCCGGAGGTGCGTATCTTGGTGGTGGTAGAGAAGAAGAATTAGTGATAGTGAGGGGTGTTGGGTTGGGTTGAGTGGTGATGTGGGGTGGCCATTTTGGTGCTAGCACTGATTTTTTTTTGAATTTGAGCCGCACAACATTCAAAGACCACAGCCCTTTCCTACAGTGACTCAAAAAGTCCAGGCCTTCCATATCACTATTATACACTCAACCTTTGCTTTTATCTTATGAAGGTTAGAGGAGTCATACAGGCAGAAGGTGAAATTTGTTCGCGATCACGAGAAACCCTTTGCAGGACCGAGTGATATCATGTGACCTGGCCTCGAAACAAATTTAGACCCTGTTCGGGTGCCAGCTGTATTTTCAAACCTGGGGTTTCTAACGAGTTGGAGGTTAAAAAAGCTGCAGCTGCAAAGTCTCATCCCCCAACGACCCGTTCGGCAACCTAGAGGTTCAACAGCACGACACACTTTTTTTGACTACGGGGGCTACGCTGGTATGTATTGGTGGTTGTCGGTAGAGTCTATTTGTAAAGTTATGGCTCAGTCGACAACATGTAGTTTCTCAAATTTTCAACTTGGGATGGTGTGCCGAACGGTCACCCATCGCCCGGAAACTGGGGGTTTCAAACTGCATCTCAATCTTGTGTGGTATATTCAAAATGCAGCTGACACCCGAACAGGCCCTTATTCATCGTCTGAGCATCGGGATCGAAGTACAAGTACCATGAACGAAAGGCACTCCATTAAATATCTGCTATCTGGTTTCTGCTCTAATCCTCATCCCAGTTCTTGCTGGGAGCTGGCGGCTTGGGCCCACCGGCCTGTCTCGCTACGATGATCTGGTCCACAGACAAAACCGTTCTCGCAGCCTCCGTTGCTAGCTTGATAGCACAGCTCTTTGCAGCAAGCAGATCAAGAATACCCTTCTCCTTGGCATCGAGCATACCGGTTCCTTTTTCGTCCTGTTTTGATGGTCAGATTTTTGACAGAGGCAGCGGACATGTGTTACTTACGTCAATGTCAACACCAGCCGTCCACACGTCCCTCTTGTGGTGGGCAGCGTACAACCGACTCAGAACCTCGGTGGCGTCGAGACCAGCACTCTCGGCAAGTGTCCTGGGGATGACCTCGAAGGCCTCTCCGTACTTCTTGATAGCGTGCTGAAGAAGACCGGGAGTCTTCTCACCGTAGGCAACGATGCGTTCGATGAGCTGCATCTCGGTTGCGCCGGCACCTGGTACGAGACGGGCATCTCTTGTGATGGCCTTGACAACATTGACACCATCGTCGACGGCACGCTCCAGGTCATCGAGGTGGTTCTGCGTGGCTCCTCGGATGACTATGGTCGCAGTCTTTGTGGTCTCGTTCTCTGGAAGACATTAGCTGGGCTATGATATCCTTCTGGCCAATAATGAATGCATACCTTGCCGGAAAACAGTTACACGGTCACCACCGATCTCCGTGGTCTCAACAATATCGATGGAACCCATCTCATCAGGCATTGGGGCACCAAGTCTGGCCAATGGTGTGGCACCAACGACTCGACACAACCGCCGCAGCTCGAATTTGCTCAGAACCTTGATAGCGAGGATTCCATACCTGTTCAAGTAATGAAGAGCAAGCTCTCCCAGCGTTGAACCAGCTACAACAACCCTCAAACCGCAGTCGTGGAGCTCCTTGATAGCTTGTTCTAGCTGCACCTCCTCACCCTTCGTAAAGTCAAGCATCTCCTTAGCGTTGTGGAGCAGCACTGTGCCTTTGGTCTCCGTCTGGGAGATGTCAATGGGGCAAGAGAAGACCCCGACCTTGGCCTTAGTTGCGCTCTTGACGGAGCCGTCGGGTGACCGTGGAAACACCATACCCTTGACGACTCTGCTCTCGGTCAGGGACGAACCCATGATCTTGACGACACGGATGTTGTCGACATTGAAGTTGAGGGGGTTTTTCGGGAGGACGGCGAGGACGGCTTCGGCGACGAGGGGAGCGATGATATCTTCGTTTCCGAGCTGCTTGGAGGCAACGACGGTCTTGATGGCCTTGGTGAGCTCCTGGATATCACGGATGTCGGCGACCTTCTCGACCACGAGTTCTGTACAGGAGAACTATCATCAGCAAGCGCATCCATAGCAGGGCGTCGGGGATAATTGTTACCTTCCAGAGTCTTCAAAGCAAACTCCTGAGCCTTCTCGTAACCAGCTACGATATCCGAAGGGTGCAATCCAATCCTGATCAAACCCTCGGCCATCTTGAGCATCTCGCCGGCCAACACGATCACCATATTCGTAGCATCACCCATCTATCACCATCATCCCGTCAATACCAATCAACCTCCTGCTCCTTCCCTCGGGGGTGATGGTAACTAACCTCCGCCTCCTGCTGCTGACTCGCCATCACAACTAGCTTCGCGGCGGGATGTACCACATCCAGCTCCCTCAAGATAGTCGCGGCATCGGATGTCAATATCATCTTTTGCAGATGATTGATGACGATCTTGTTTCTGCCGCACGGACCGAGTGATGTCTGCACCGTCGAAGCAATTGCCTGGCACGCATCGATGTTTCTGATCACGGCACCATCTTCGCTCGAATAGCTATCACCATATCCCAATCAGCATACATAATCTACCATCACGTCGCATCACATAGGAGAAAGATAGACGTGTTGTCTTCACCACGAACTTTTGGTATCCGGCCTTGAAGAGTCCACTCCCGGGGGCGGAGGGAATCTGCAGCGACATTGTGAGGGGTTACAGAAGCTTCGTAGAGGCTTATATTCGGTAGGGTAGTATCGTCGGTCCGCCCGGAATGGTGAAAAGGAAGCCGTTGATGAAAACTGGGGGAATCGGGAGGTGTGTATTTGATGCTATCAAGCCTCAGATTCCTCCCTCTGAACTTTCAGATTGTAGCCGCAAGGCTTGGCTGCTTGGTCACGCTGCCAAGGAAATAAATACTGAAGACAGACACTTGCGAGTGGACCGCCTGCATTTCCTTTCTTTTCTGTACACCCAGCTGCACCACTATTTCTCATCGACACCTATCGCCGGACCCTCACATCCTCCTATGTAACATTTAGGCAAGACATCCCCACATGTTCAGGTTCCTAAGGACGGCGGCGGTATCCCGTCTATGGAGTCTACAGAATTGGCTGCATGCGCAGACGTCGTTCTCTCAATTCTGATCGCACCACCTATCGAGCCCATATTGTCGGCTCCCTCGGTCAGTTCTGAGAGTAGAACTGCACGAGCGAGACAATGAGGTGGGAGGAGATTCAATGCATCATGAAACACCATCTGATCACGATCGCTTTAATTGCACTTTTTTACATACCACCTCTGGATATCTAATAACCCGCGGTATCGCACCCTACAGCCGCGGGATACAAATACAGAGGAGAGCAAACCTAGCATTCGTGCTCGGGCAATATGTGTCTCTCGGCCTCACAATAGCCACAGAGTGATCAAACGTTGCCAAACATCTAGTACAACAAAGCGCGCCTATGCCTGTCAAATTCATCTCAGACGCCTTCGTGAAAAAGACGCGGATCTATTTTCCATCGCCCTTGTAGTCCTCATCCGGGAAAAAGATCTTCCGGTCGGGACCTCGCTCGGTGAGCACCACCATCCTGATAACACCACCCGAGCTTCCGTCCCACTTGATCGCCTCCGTCAACGATCCCTTCACAAACTCAACTGCCTCCTCTTCGGTCATGCCGTCTTTCCAGTTCGCATCACAGTAACCGTAGATGTATGTCGAACCGGAGCCGCCGATGGCATACGCCTGCTTGTGAAGGGAACCGCCCAATGGGATTGAGTACACTTCTCCACCTCTGCGCTTGTCCCAGCCGGCAATGATGATGCCCGCACTCAGCTGATCCTTGTTTGCGTAGCAGATCTCCTGGAAGATGGCGCCGGCGATGGCAGTGGTAGGTGGCTGAGCATTCTGGACACTGGTACGAAAGTCAACACACGACAACCGGACGCTAAGAAAGACGGTAACTAACTTGTACATCTGGAGGTGGTAGTGGACGATATCCGCGACTGCTTGAGTATCTGCGGCCGATCCGGAGCTGGGTAGTGTTAGCTGTGCTGCCCACCGTAGGGAGTGGTGGTCAGGCTTACCGACAGCACCAGATGGTGTCGTGAACTTGGGTAAGCTTGTCAGTGACTCGGTTCGCGATGTACGATCCGGTGGTTGTTCGAGAATCGGCGCCTGGAAGTATCAATCAGTGAACGCTCCGGGGAGTTGAGATATCTGGGGCGTACCGAGCACAACCCCACCGTTGAAGGTCACCGCCATGCTAGTTGCAGGTTACCATCACAGCTCCAAAGCCATCTCCAGTTCATCGGCGTGCATCAGGGGACCGTCGAACGAGAATGTCTTACATTGAGGTTCCGAGGCTATAAGCTTTATGTCAGCATCATCATAGAAGGAAGATCTTGAGATGAGAACATACTTGACCTCGCCCTTCTTGAGATGCTCCATGTCGACATGGATGCCATCTGTTGCCATCCATCAGCATCGAAATCCCAGGGTGACGGAGTGTAGCAGATGGAAACTGACCGACGCTCAGATTTCCGGAAGGCATGGTTTCGTGGCAAGTGTTGATGGATGGATATGTTGGTGGTTGAGTTTAGTGGCAGTGGTGGTGGTGGGGGGAGCTAGGGCGGTGAGGTTCGACGCGGCAGGCCGTGTGGATATGGCAACCTTGTGTGGCACCTCCGTTCTAAGTGAGGCTGATGCGTGGCTGATGGGTAGCGCGAGCTTTAAGCTTGGCATGGCTATCACTCGTTCTGGCAGTTACGCGAGCACTACGAACAACGGGGAATAAGGCAATGCAACATCACAGGATCCGTTTTCTTACAGCATCCTCGATGGCTCTGCGGAAGGTTAGTCAGCTCTCTGCCTTAAGTAGTTCATACGGAGCTGGTGAGAACGAGAAAGAGAGAACATCAATCTTATTGTCACATGCGGTCTGTCTACACTATGGCGACCCCTTGCCCGACATTTCTTCTGGCAAGTTGTGAACAAATCCATCCCGAGGAATCGGATTACTGCGGTAAATCCGTCTGTTATGGTAGCTGATTGATGCAAGTGCGCTTACAAGTCCTTCTCGTTAAACGCTGAAATCCTCTTCCTAGCAGCACAAGAAGAAGACGCGGACTCTCAGGTCAAGATCAGAAAGAGGCCGAATTCTGCAGCCCAAAGTTAAGCATATATAACAGGCGTATATCTCTCCCGGGCGGATTGGTTCCACTTTGGTGATGAGGATGGCGCAAGCGAAGACCGCTTCCCCCGCTTAGCCCCCCACCATGGACCAGTGACGGCCCCACCAACCCTTTTTGCGGTGCAGAGTGATGCAACCAAACAAGCAACCACCCTTCGGAGGACCCCTCCCCCCTCCATATGTAAATCGCTGTTGATACAGCTAAAAAACTCTTATTCTTCTTTTCTTCTCTTCTTCTTCTTCTCCTTCTTCTTCAGCCAATTGCCACTTCTTCACATCTGTTCGGTATCCGGTTTTTCTTTGACAATTCTACCCACCGAACAAAAAGTAGCCATGCCTGCCCAACAGAAGACCGGTTCGTACGCTCTTGCCTCAGCGCTCGCCCACACACCCAACCCCGCAGCAGATCCCCATCCCAGTTCCCTCCATCAGAGTGAGCCGCCGCTGACGTATCGCCATCTCAGCCATCTTGTCCGTCTACAACAAGACTGGACTCTTGGATTTGGCAAAGGGACTGTCGCAGAATGGAATTCGTCTCCTGGCCTCGGGCGGTACCGCCAAGTTGATTCGGGAAGCTGGAATGGAAGTTCTGTATGTTCTTATTATCCTCCTACTCTTTCGGATTCCACGGTTGGATGTAGAAATAGTTGGGCCGTGTTAACAGACCTCTCTGTACAGCGATGTCAGCAGCATTACCCACGCTCCCGAGATGTTGGGCGGACGAGTGAAGACTCTTCACCCTTCGGTTCACGCCGGTTCGCACCCGCCCAGATGTTATGCACCAAACAAAGTTGACCTGTGAAGGCATCCTCGCCCGCAATCTGGAGTCCGACGAGAAGGACCTGGCCGAGCAGAACATCGACAAGGTTGACTATGTTGTCTGCAACTTGTACCCGTTCAAGGACACCATCACCAAAATCAACGTGACCGTTGCCGAGGCTGTCGAGGAGATCGATATCGGTGGTGTTACTCTTCTCCGCGCGGCGGCCAAGAATCACTCCCGCGTCACCATCCTCTCCGACCCTGAGGATTACCCCAGTTTCTTGGAGGAGCTTAAGAAGGGTGAGGTTTCCGAGACCGCTCGCAAGATCTATGCCTTGAAGGCTTTCGAGCACACTGCCGACTATGACTCCGCCATCTCCGAGTTTTTCCGCAAGCGGTACGCCGGTGACGGCGTCCAGCAGCTCACCCTGCGCTACGGAGCCAACCCCCACCAGAAGCCCGCCCAGGCCTTCGTCAAGTCTGGAAAGCTTCCTTTCAAGGTCATCTGCGGATCCCCTGGATACATCAACCTTCTGGATGCCCTTAACTCGTGGGCGCTGGTAAAGGAGATGAAGGAGGCTCTGGGCCTCCCCGCTGCCGCTTCCTTCAAGCACGTTTCGCCCGCTGGTGCTTCCGTTGGATTGAAGCTGTCCGACGTCGAGAAGAAGCTGTGCTTCGTCGACGACATTGCGGGTCTTGATGAGAGCCTCTTGGCTTGTGCATACGCCCGTGCTCGTGGTGCCGACAGAATGAGCAGCTTTGGCGACTGGATTGCTCTGAGCGACGAGGTTGATGTTGTTACGGCCAAGATCATCAGCCGTGAGGTTTCCGACGGAATCATTGCCCCTGCCTACTCGGCCGAGGCCCTTGAGATCCTGAAGAAGAAGAAGGGTGGCAGGTACACCGTTCTTCAGATGGATCCCAACTACGAGGTATAATCTGGCGAGTTCCGCAGCTCTTGCGAGGTACTAACGATGGCCTTCACAGCCCGCCCACAACGAGACTCGCCAGGTCTACGGCGTCTCACTCAACCAGGGACGCAACGACGTTAAGATTAGCGACAAGACCTTCTCCCGTGTCATCACCCCTGCCGGCGCCGAGCTCCCCAAGCAGGCGATCATCGACCTGGTCGTCGCTACCATCGCACTCAAGTACACCCAATCCAACTCTGTCTGCTTCGCCAAGAATGGCCAGGTCGTCGGACTCGGAGCCGGCCAGCAGTCGCGTATTCACTGCACCCGTCTTGCTGGTGACAAGGCCGACAACTGGTGGGCGAGACAGCACCCTAAGATCTTCGAGTTCAAGTGGAAGAAGGGAACCAAGCGCCCCGACAAGAGCAACGCTATCGACCTCTTTGTCACCGGACAGATCCCCGAGAAGGGTAGCATGGAGTGGGATCTCTACGCCGCCAACTTCGACGAGGTCCCTACGGAACTCACTGCGGAGGAGAAGAAGGCCTGGAAGAAGGAGCTGACCGACGTTGTTGTCTCCAGCGACGCATTCGTAAGTCACTATTTGTTTTATTGCAGAAATTATGGCTAACAGACGATGATATAGTTCCCCTTCGTTGACAACATTTTCCGTGCTGCCGCCTCTGGTGTCAAGTACGCTGCCGCCCCCGGTGGATCGGTGAACGACCAGGCCGTTCACGATGCCGCCGAGAAGTGTGGTATCACATTCGTGGAGCAGGAGACCCGTCTGTTCCATCACTAGAGAAAAAAAATAGCGAACTTGTATTGTATTTCGTAGATCTAGATTGTGATAAACGATGTTTTCAGGTCAAAGATGTTTGTGTGCTAGTGATAATGCTGTTTCGGTTGTCCGCTCGTATTATCTGATCCCTCACCATCGTCAGCCGGCCAGCTATCCAGACCTACAGAGAAGTCCTTGTAGCCCTCAATCTCACAGTTGAAGTGATCAGCGTCTAAAGCGCCTGCAGTCGAAGTTGTTCGGGTTGTCATTTTCTTCATGATTTTGGAAGTGATAGACTGCACTCTAGAGCAAGTGGGTAGTTCCCACTAGTTAGCGATTGGCCGGTCTTTACTCGAGATTTCCCGTCAATAAGAAGCAGTTCCCACAGATGCCATTATTAGATGATAGATGCATTGTCGACTCTCGAGTGATGCAGCGAGAGCGCAGAGTTTCACCAGTTTGCTGACTTATTATGTAGCACCCTGCCGGCGGCGGGCCATTAAGTTTCGATGAGACTCCACATGGCTCACCATTACAAACGCTACGCATGGCACCCTGGAAGGAAGGGTAGGTATAAAACTTCCCTGGCGCGCTGCACTTAACCCCACCATTGCGGCTCTTTCACCCCACCATACATACATACACACACCTGCCTTCAGATCGATCACCTTTGCGGAACGAAACGATGCCGACGGAACTGGTAAACAACACTCGCCGAGAAGCTGGAGAAGCTGGAGAAGGAGGAGGGAAGGAGGGCTGATACACTGCATGCGACAGGAAGAACTGGTGGGCTTTTTGGGCTCCCCACGGCCGGAGATTCGACAACTCGGTATGTTGTGGCATCATGATGCAAATGACCGCGGCAAGGAGCGCTGATGGAAAAAAAATCATTGCAGCGCTGGAGCATGCTGTCGGCTACAGCGCAGGTTCCCAGTCGAGTGTCTTCCTCGAGCCCGCTCTGAAACCTATACGCGATCTCAAAGTGATCGTGAACGACATTCCTGTGCGCTCCTCCCTCCCATATCTGCGCTGCGTCCTGGGTGGTTGGTTGCTGATTGCTGTGCTCGTCTGTCTCCAGCCCCGAGCAAAACACGCGCTCACGATCCTCGTAAACCTCAGTGACAAATCCGCGGTGCTGGAGTCGCTGATCAGCGACGCTCTTTTCCACCCGCTGCTGATCTCCAAGATCGTGTCTCAGTCGTACACCAATGCCGACCAGGCCTCGATGCTGCTCGCCAACATGACGAAGTCGGATTCGTTCTCGAAAAAACTTATCGACCTCCCGGCACTGGAGGGCGCCGAGGGCGGCGCTGCCTCCGTGCTCGACCAGCTCATGGACTGCTTCGTTAAGGGCACGAATCCCGAGGCGAACTACGACTTCCTCGCGTACGTGTTTGCGGATGTCTCCAGGCTGCCGGCTGGTAGAGATTATTTTACCAAGAAGAGGGATTACGATGGAGTTATTCCCATCTGTAAGCTCACGGTGTTCACGGAACATAAGAGTTTGATCCGGAGGAAGGGTGTGGCCAGTACTATCAAGTATGTTTCCCGGGAAGAGAGGGCGGAGAGGGGGAGCAGTGCTGATGGATGGTGGTGGACGATAGGAACTGCTGCTTCGATGTATCCAGCCACCCAACCTTCCTAAACCCCGAGGAGGTAAATCTGCTACCCTACATCCTGCTGCCATTGATGGGCTCAGAGGAATACGACGACGAGGTATGCACCCCTCCCTTTCCTTGGTCCTCGCTAGCCCTTAACAGCGACAGGACATGGACGGAATGCTCGACGACCTCCAACTCCTGCCTCCCGACAAAGCTCGCGACACTGACACCCACATCCTTACAACACATCTGGAGTCGCTGCTCCTTCTCACATCCACCCGCGCTGGGCGAGAGTACATGCGGAAGGTCCAGGTGTATCCTATCATCAGGGAGACACATTTGCATACCGAGGATGATGAGGTCGCTGAGGCTTGTGATCGCCTTGTACAGGTACTTATGGCCGAGAGGGATGATGCGGGTGATGTAGGCCCCGATGGCGAGGTGGTAGAAAAGGAGGAGGAGGAGGAGGATGAGGATGAGGGCGCTATGGTCGAGATATTATAGACTATTTGCTTTTAGATACCGGGTGGTTTGGGGTAGAAAAAATATCAAGAATCAGCTGGCTGTTTTACTTTCATCGTAAGCGAAAACGAGAGGTACAGCACTGAAGTAAAAACCGTAAAGAATGGGAACGGCAGCTGTTATTTCGGTATCAAATGAACCCCCCAACTTAAACTTTGCATTTCAAACACATCTCTCTCTCACACACACACACACGCACACACACCTCATCGCGGCAAGTACACAATCTGAAGTATCCCCTTGCATGTGTCCTCGCCCAAAAAGCACATCCATTAACAGAAGTCTTATGGTATTCCTCTCCCACCTCCACTGCCATTGCCACCTCGTTACCCCCGATCATATTCCAAGGGTAAACTCGACGCCAACATCGATATCGCGGGCCATCTTGACGACCTTTGAGAACTGGACCGCCTTCTCAGCGGCCGCCTGGAGGTCCTCGAACGAGAAGATCTTGAGGCCGGAGTCGGCGATGAGCTGCTGAGCCTCGGCCATGTTGGTGCCCTGCAGACGGGCGACGATGGGGATGCGCAGGTTCATATTCGACACGGTGGCGATCAGGCCCTTGGCAATGGCGTCGCAGCGGACGATACCACCAAAGATGTTGACGAAGATGGCAGTCACCTTGGGGTCGTTGGTGATCAGGCGGAACGCCTCCTCGATCGCCTGCCCGGTGGCTCCTCCTCCGCAGTCGAGGAAGTTGGCGGGCTCTCCGCCGTTCAGCTTGATGATGTCCATGGTGGCCATGGCAAGACCGGCTCCGTTAACGAGACATCCGATGTCACCATCGAGCTTGATGAAGTTGAGTCCGAGCCTTTTGAACTGTTAGGATATACGGGCCGGTAATGGGTGGACTCTGGGGGGAAGTCTTACTCTCCAGCCTTGACCTCATCAGGGTCCTCCTGGGACTTGTCCCTCCAGGTGAAGACTTCCTTCTGCCTGAAATCGGCATTGTCATCGAAGCCCAACTTGGCGTCCATGGCGAGCACGCGGTGGTCGACAGTCTCACTCAGAGGGTTGATCTCGATCTGGGTAGCATCCTTCTCACAGAAGACTTTGTAAAGCTTCTGGATGGTGTCCACAGCCTCGGGGATGCACTGAGGGGAGAAGCCCAAATCGGTAGCAATCTTGGTAGCCATTTCATCGGTAACACCCTTGTGGATATCGACGGGGGTGGTAATGATAGCATCGGGGTTCTCCTTAGCAACACCCTCGATATCCATTCCTCCCTGCGAGGAGGAGACGATGACGGGGCCCTGGGTCTGACGGTCCATGAGGATAGCGAGGTAGAACTCGCGACGGGCGAACTTGCGCTCACAGATGTACACTGAAGTGCAGAGCTTTCCCGCGGCACCCGTCTGCTTGGTGATGAGCTTCTGACCGATCATTTGTCCTGCAAACATCTTGGCCTCAGTCGGGCTTGTAAATATCAGCCAGCATGTCCACACAACACAGCCCGTTCTATCGCGAAGGACGAGGGGGGACGCCGTACGAGTAGATAACGCGCACACCACCTTTTAGGCCGTTCTCAAAGTGGCCCTTTCCACGGCCTCCAGCCAGAACCTGAGCCTTGATAACCATATCATCTCCGCCTATATTCGGACACCCAGTTAGTTACCGAGCGAATTACGGAGAAGCCAGTATCTTGGTGTCAACGGACCGATATCTTTGGCCACAGCTTCGGCCTCCTCCGCAGTCGTCGCATTCGCGCCCTTGGGCACGCCGATGCCGTACTAGGCCGAGGTTCAGTAGAGCTCTCAATGTGGGGTGTGTGCATCGCGGGGGGGAGATCGTACCGACTTAAGGAGGTTTGCAGAGAGGTACTCGTGGATGGAAAGACATCTCCGCTGGGACTGCACAAGATTGCTATTGATCTGTGTATGCTGCCAAGGGCAACCTTGATATCAGCATTTTTGTTTTTTTCCCTTGAACCCTCGTTGTCCAGCTACCAGTAGGTTTCGCACAGGACATCATCAAGGTAGGGAAGAGAGGCGGTATACGAACTCTGGATGTGGCCTTGACAGATGCCAAAAGAGGCCTGCCAGTGCTTCGCACGATATTGAACATGCTGTGTGGGGGGATTCGGGGTGTTCGGAGTGTTCGGAGGAGGAGAATAAGTGTTAAGGTGGGATCGATCCTCCTTTCGGGAAATTCGAATAAGTAGCTTCTCGGGTGTAGTCGGTCTGCAGAGGGCGCGGCGAGTTGAGGGCTTTAGGAGGGGGGGATTGCTAGTTTTGTGTGGGGGAGAAGAGCCGCCGCACAGCAACCTTCCACATCCAACGGCGGCCATCCTGCCTGCGACCTTCTCGGCTTCGGCCCTTGTCACGGACAAATACGACGCAGAATTCCGCGCCGCTAACGAGAGCAAGCAACAACCGCCCGCAACCACAACCACCCCCACAAATTAATGGCCGCAACTACCTCCTCCCCCGCCTCTACCGCCGGCGCCGCGAAACCTGCCGACGCAAACGTGATACAGGCGCGAATCGACCTCCAGGTCTCGAAAGCCCGGAACCTAGTAGCATCATGGCTTCCCGCCAGGCAATCCGCGACAGCAGTTGCGGACAACGACGATGAGGACGACGAGTTATTTAAGCCCGCACCACCCAGGCACCTCCTCCCCCCTCCCCCCTCTCCCTCCCCGCTGCACCGCGCCCACGCACACTCTCACTAACAATCGTCGCTGAACAGTCTAGGTGTCGGCGCGCCAATTCCCGCCGAGTTCAAAGTTCGTGGAGCAGGAACCGACACGTTACGGCGGAATCTACTTGGCGGCCGGAAGCCTACGAAACAGATGCCCGCTGCGGAAAAATTAGCAGCCCGGAAACGAGTGGAAAAGGATGATAGCGACGAGGATACGGGACGCTCCGCACTGGGTGGTGTTGGATCCAAGAAACGGAAAATGTCCAGTGATCTGAGAAGGAAACCTGCGAAGGTTTCGGCCCTGGTAGCTGTGAAAACTGGCGAGAAGAAGGCAAAGGCCAAGAAGGAGGACGAAGGGTCAAAGACGAAAGAGGAGGGAGAGGCGAAGGTGAAAGAGGAGGACAAGCCCGAGCCCATGGATGTCGATGATACCCCCACTGCTGCTGCTGCTGCTGCTGGCGATACACCTTCCACGACTGTGGACGCGAGCAAGAGGAAGTCGAAGTCGAAAAAGAAGAACAAGAAGAACAAGCAAGGAGCAAGCGGTGCTATAGCTAAAGCATAGCACTGCTTACTCCGGCAAGGCACGGGAAGTCCAAGCTCAGTATCCCTACGATACATCGCAGGCTTTCTTTCAAAATATATCACTATCATATGTGAACTGGGAAATCCTCCCAAGTGTTGGCGTTTTCGTACAATTCATACACGAGTAAAACCGGACTTTGCAAATCGTACACAACAAAATACTCTGTCCATGCGTTGGTATGCCCAAAAATCCCCTCCCCCTCTGCTTCACAAGAAACGAAAGACAAAATAGAAAGAAAATACAATCCCTTACGCCAAACCCCATATATTAAAACCATAACATTGTTGCCATGATATGTATGCCTGGGTCTCCCCCTACCCTCTCTCGAGCACAACTCGCTACATCATCCGCTTCCTCTTCCTGTCATCTGGTTCACCATCGCTGACACCATCCCTATCCATCGCCGAATCCGGTGGATTCAGCAATGCGTGGACGCTGCTGGAAGCAAGACTCGAGCGCCTCGTTGGAGGCGCCGTATGTCCTGCTTCTCGAGGGGGAGGGAACTTGGTCCCTCCGAAACCCCACGCAATGCCTCCACCCGGCCCGTCATGATTACCCATGCCGCCCTCATTCAAGGGCGGCGTAGTCTGCGACGAGAATATGGATGGCCTGGGTGCCTGCGACATGTCGTAGGGCCCAGCATCTCTGTAGTCATTCGGCGGCTTTCCGGGTGACGGGGGCCAGTGTGGGGTCTGGCCAATCCCGCTGAACGGAGAGTTGACCTGCCAACCATGCTGTCTGATATCGGCGGTTGTGTGCCGCCGAGATAGGTGGCCCGGTGGAGATTGGGATTGGAGATTTGATAGAGGGTGCGGGATCGGTTGTTGGTGATCCCGTTGCGGACGGAGCGAGTTGGGTGAGGATGAGCCGGCCATTCCGGGGGCGGCGAGACGCCTCCCCGGAGCCTGCGGTGCCGGTGGAGCTGGGTGTCGGAAGTAGGGTCGCGGCGGGCCACTGAAGGAACCGCGGAGGGAATCGTCCTCCACTGGCCGCTGCCGTGGCGATAAGGGTACGCCGTTGTCTACCAACGTTGTGGTAAACGTTGGCGCGTCACGGTGCATCATTTCCCTTGGAGGTTCTTCTAGAGCGTGACTGTGCCGCTCTATTTCCTTCTGCAACGATTGGACTGTTCGCATCGTCAGCCATGCCCTTTGCGGAGCGGGAGCGTACAATTGGGGCTATCTCACTGTCACGAAGAATCGGGGCATCCGAGGGAAACGCGTGCGACAAGAACTGGGCAATTTCCGAGGTGTACTGGAATCACAAGTTCAGCATAACACCTATAATGACTCCCCAGGAGAATGACGCACCCGGCGGCATCTGGAAAAGCCATCGACCGCAGCCTGACAACGAGCGGATAGGTAAGTGTTGTTATCCTCGGTCCGAGCCAGTCGTGTGGTGACATCGAACAGAGTCTGCTCTATGCCGCTCAATCTGGCTTCCACCGAGTCTGTTGACTGTTCGCCTGGCGTTCCGGGAGCAGAAACGGCAGTACCCTTGGGTCCGGAGAATGAATCGCGATGGATCAAGGCGTGTCGTGACGCCCGGCGCTTGATCTCCCGTAAGCCAACCAAATCACCGCGTTTGAAACTTCCGTTTCCGTGCTTAAACTCCCACAACGTGGAATCCGGGGAACCGGTGTGGAAGACGTCGTTCACTGAAACATCATGCGGATGAGCTGGGCGTCACCAACTGTGGGAGAGGAGGAGGAGGAGGAGGAGGAGGCTATAGGATCGGATGGGCAGCAGCGGACCTTTGTGGAAGCCGTACATGTTGAGCTGGCGTACGAAGGAGGAGATATTGGTGTGCTTGAAATATTGACTACACACTCAATCGTCAGACTCGAATTTCGTTTCGATTATCTCGGGTTCTATCTTCTTTCGAGTCGGCTTACCTCAGGACCTTGGAGAACTCGCCAGTCGGGGAGACAACAAAGCTCTCGTTGCTGGGAGACCACGATATGAGATGCTGGATGTTTGCGTCCTCGAGCATGCTACATTTCCCACTTAGCTTTCGAAGCTCGAATAGACTCAAGCGAGGGACCGTACTTGTAGAGCTTATGAATAAACGCAGTTTGCACTTTCGGTTGCTGGACAGCCGAGCTCCCCAACGACACCGACTGCGAGTGTTGAGGCCCCGGCGGCGCATTCCCCATCTGCGCGTCCATTGTCGCCGTAAGCGACATGTTCTCGATGGGCTCGATTTCGGGACTGCTCCTGGAGTGTGGTCCGCCCTTTGATTCCGAGGAGGAGAGAGGTCGCACTTGGTTGCCTGCGTCGCCGGAGAAAGGTATCCTCGAGGTTATTTGGCTCTGTTCCATCATCAGACTTTTTTTCGTTGCCAGACTCCTTTTAGTCGCCAGATCCTAGCCCGGCCACTTCCGTTCAATTCAGCAAGCACAGGATGAAGCGACAGGTAGGGTCGGGTTTTTGGAGTGGGTGAGGAGGAGGTGGAGAGGTGGAGGAGGAGGGTTTGGCGGCGGTTTTTTCTTTCTTTTCGAGAAAGTGTTGATGATCTAGAGGAGGAGGAGGAGGGGGACTATCGACCGAACATATGGGGGGGTGTGGATGTGGAGATCGCTCGGTTCCTCAGCGTAGACTGCCGGTTTAACGATAGTGCATGCGTCAAAGCCGATCGAGAAGGTGTGAGGACAGCTCTGAGCGCGGGAAGCCACCGCAACCCCCAGGCAGACAGGCAGCGGCCGGCGGACCAAGCGAAAATCGTCAGAAACTCCTTGCTGGCCGGCGGGTGGGCGGCCTGGTGTGTGTAGGGGTGTCACCGTTGTGGACGGGGGCGGGCGGACGGGCGGGGGTTTGGATTTGTGGGGGAGGAGGAGGTGGGACGGGGACGGGGAGGACGAGGAGGAGGACGGGGAAGGAGGCTATCTTCTACGAAGGGAGGGATGATGGGAGGTAGGGTTCTGTGTTTTCTCCGCTCGGGTCACGTCGGGGGGCGGGCGGGTTCTCCGGTTTTGTTCGCCTTTGATGCAAAGGCAAGGGGAAGACTGTGGACTTGAGGCTGAGTTCACGAACGAACTTCTTGTCCCTTCCAGAAAAAAAGAGATGATGGGCCCTGCCTGAAGTGCGCGAGGTACTCGAACATCGCTGGCGCTGCGTACATGGAGGCAGGTAGGGCTGATATGACTACCGGTATTACAGCCCGGTGGCAGCGAGTCAACAGGCGCGGCGGTGGCGGACGCGGCCGCGGCAATGGTGATTGGGGGGCGGAGATGTGGACTCTATGGCACTCCTGGACATCTCCACTCTGTGTTGGCGGAAGGCGTCACCGCTCCTCAGGTTCTTCTTCGATTTCTACCTGGAACAGCTCTCATTTTCCGCAAATGATAGGTAGTATTATTGAGGAGGGGGGGGGCTCCCTCAGGTCTATCAAACCCCGTCTTGTTGTTTTCTCCTCGTTCTCATTCTTCCTCCTCCTCCTCCTCCTCCTCCTCCTCCTCCTCCTCCTCCTCTTCCTCCTCCTCCTCCTCCTCCTCGTTCTTCCGTGCCTCGACTCCGCACGGACAGGGGCAACAACTACAGCTGGTTCGACGACAGCGCTGCTGGGATGTTCTCTATAGAGCCCGTCCATTGAATCGACGGGATTCAAACGTCAGGGAGTGATTTGGCGGCTGTTTACAGTAGAGGGAGACACCCCCAGGATACGCGTATACTCCACCCATTCCTACTTAGCTATTGGCTTAGATGTGGAGGGGGGAACACAGCAAGATGAATAGGCCATAGGGATTGGTACTAGCTAATATATACTGCCGAGTGACTTGACGTGGCCGGAGAGCGCTGGTGGGGGGATGATACGTATACCACCGACACTACGGATACCCCACTTCCTCCTCGGAGGGGAAGGCTACAGCTGTTCGTCCGCGGTCCTCACCAACCCCACGGCGTGGAGACGGGGAGGTGGACCCGAGAGGTGTCGGCATGTGCCGCGGAGCAGGAGAATTACGGGGACCCTGGAGTTCGAGGGGGGAGGGGGCCCATAGGTGAACCTTGCCAGTGCAAAGCCTTCATTTCCTCGGCCGTGGAGCCTGCGATTCCCCGAGTGGAGTTTGAGGCGAGGATCGATCGGAAGTGAGCCCAGTCGTCAATTGGTCGGGAACCGCTTGGGGGGTGTCCATGAGGGGGGGGCGCGGGGGGGACACAACCCGACTGGCCATGGACACCGGGAGGGTAGTAATCAAGCGATTACACGAGGCATTCGCATTTGCATTCGAAAGAGTAGGTATATCCAGTCGATACACAAGCCCTACGATACGTGAAGAAACGCCCAATGAAGAAGTCGCTCCCATGCCTGTGTGTGTCGAGCACTCTACACGACTCTAGCCAGCCATGCACGGCCAGAACAAATCACAGCCTGCGAGAAAGAACACGTCAACGACCAGTAGCAGGAGGATAAGTACTCCATAAAATCGATATCAGCCAGCACCGTCCAGCCGTTACCGGGTGATTATAAGTAAGTGAGAAGTATGCAGCTTTAAAACCGGAATCGTCCACACTCTCCACTGGCAGGATCCTGGGAATTGCATTTTAAGATAGATTGCTCGGTCGTTGTCGTCGAGTCGGAGGCGGTGGCAGTCGATTATTCCACCTGCTTCGGTTCTGTAGTATGTAAGCCTTACGGCTATCTAGGTGTTCGATCAATGAGACGAGATACCGATGAAACGCAACTTACCGGGCACCGTGTGTCACTCGAATCTTCCGATGTAGTGCAGCTACCCCTGGATGTCGAAGCTTGGTTGCCGGTCTTGAGATTAACGAGCCGACGTCGGCATCGGCACCTGAAGCAGTCGCAGAGGGAGTTCTATTTCGAGCTGGGCTGCGGTGATCGGTAAAGATATCCCCTCGCAAAACTCAAGGTATGATACCTACAGCACCCATGGGCAGTCACGGAGCACCGGGCCGGCAGAGCCAACCTTTCTTGCGACTTTCGAGCTCGCTGCAAAGTTCCTCGCAATGTGATATCAACATTGGACCACAGAGGCATACAAGTTCGGATGAGAAGTTTCACGTGAAAATCATGAAAGATCACTCACGATTGCATTTGGATCCTGACCACTTCTGTTTGCGACTACTGCCACGACGGCTTTGCCGGGTTGGAATGTTGTAAAGCTACAGAATTTTAATATAGTTGTTTAAGACAGCTTATACCCTGATCTTCGAACCGTTGGTACACACTTACCTTAGACATAGACGGCCCGACCCGAAGTACCTAGTACAGTTAACATGTATCGACAATGCCCACTTTCCTGGTTGGCTCTTGCGCTGATGTCATCCAGCAAGGACAAATTCCACGTTGATGTCTCGTGGAGAATGTAGGCTCGTGTTTAGTACCTAGTATGAGCAAAGGTTAAGAGGCGGAGACAGGGTGATTCATTGTCCCCCCACAAGGCCCACAATCAATGTAGATTTAATGCAGTGCATAAATCGGCCGGCAAAAACGATATGGAAATCAAGAGCGCGAAAGCAGAAAGCAGCTTCCCAGAAATGAGAGCTATCCGCACTGGCTCGGATCTACATCTACGGTGGCCATGTAGGGGATACCGGTAGGCTTCGGGGGCGGTGGTTGCACAATTTCTCACGGCGCACCGGGGAAGTTCGTGGATAGGCTTTGAATATGTGAATAGCATCAGACAACCGCTACCCATCTCTTTGGTTCTACGGTTTGTTTTTGGGGGCTGTTGAGGACCGTCATAGAGGTAGCAACTCTGCATCCCACCGAACCATGAAGTAGAAGCAAATAATCACAATCATTAAGAGCGGATAGTTGCTACGTAAATACATCAGGGAATGCCATATTGCACATATACTATTACATCGCCATATCTATCATTATGCCGTACAGATCAAGAAAAACAAAGACAACACTCACATTGTTTAATCTAAACATGATGAAGGAATCAACGGCCACCCCTCAAGCAAAATGAAACTAGACTTGAAGGGTATGATCCCCGTTCAGCAATGGTGAGGCTGTTGGCAGTGGCCACGATGGCGGAAAGTATAGCGACGAGAATCTGGGTGGTTGCATGTTGGAATGAGCCCTTGGAGGAAAGAGAAAATTGGGCACAAACGTTGGTGAACTGCATCTGGAAACCGAGAAGCTGCTCTGGTGATAGGTCTAATGCCTTGCAAAACAATTGTAACGAGAGATGGTTGCGGATCTAGGAGTGGTGCTGACATTCCGTAAACCTCCAGGCGTAGAAAGGCTGGCGTTCATCACTTCTTCGCCGTGTGCAAATAACAAAAGTTTACTCGAGTAACTACTCGAGATTCCCGTCACTTTACGTTCTGGATATACCAGATATGATGCCAGGCATCTCCGGTTCAACCATACAAGTATTCTGGAGTCCAGACCGATCACCGGTGCTTTAATTGTACTGGTAGGTATATATTCTTCATATGCACAACATCCATGCCAATGCCATGCTGACATCGAACATGTTTGTAATACGTACTCTACATACCGCCTTCAGCTGATTGCCCTATGTTTTCAATGCGTAAATATATGCGCCAGGATATCGATAGTAACTTTAATTTAAGCGCCTTCTCGTCGGCTCGGACCGTTAAGTAACGTCTCAGGCACCCCGGTTATGTACAATACACGTCGGGCAGCCGCTTGCCCAGCCTTCTTCCTGCCAGTTGTGTGTGCAATATGTATCCTTGAGACAGACAGAGTAGGTAGGATGTAGGTAGTACATAAGCGCAGACACGAGGCTCTAACTTTTTACTTCAACTGCGTTGCATCCGAGTCGATCCCGTCCGGGCTTCCGTGTATATGCGGCGGGCCGCTTTGCTTCCGCCCGTTGCTTTACTTCCGGCCGTGATGGTTGAAATGAAGGATTCTCATCCTCATTGTTGATCGACGCTCGCCCCAAGGTCTTTTCCGTAGACTCGGCGGAGACGCTCGCGGGGCCAGATACGATAACATCAACTTATTCTGTTGAGTGGCGCTTCTCGACGAAGATGTGATGACTGCACCTCGTACTGGAATTTGAGAGACCTGTTTTGCCTCGATACACTGACGCATGATGTGTCACTCGGTACTGCCGGCACTTGCTTGGTTTTCTATATCTAGCGTTTATTAAAGCATTAGACCTTCCATCTTGCTTTTTTAACCAAGTGGTTGATAGCTACGAAATTGGCACCCCGTAGGCGTCTGAAGCAGTGTGCGCAACTTGATGCACGTGATGTGGTAGGAGTTGCTGGATACGACGCATATATATAGTGAACCGGTGCACGAGACGCGGAGGGAGTCGATGGAGACAATGTAGAGGGTACAACGTAGCATGTACGTTAGATTACTCGCAAAACCGACACATATCGAGAGGTTATCTGCTGCGCAGTGCGTGTGGAGTGGGAAACGCCACGCTTAAAGCTGTGTCGCCGCGCGAAAGGTTGTGTGATCGGATTGGATCTGCGGCTAGATTTGGCCCAACTGAGTGCAGTAGAGTACATGGGGTTTGTAGGCTGGAACTAGTGACGCAATTACTATGATACATAGCGGCGCCTGGCGAGGCTGATGAGAAGCCGGAGACGCCCCATCCCCATTCTTAACCACCACCACCACCACCACCACCACCGACAACTAAAACGTGACTTCTCGCTCCTTCTTCTATAGCAGAGGCTTGAGGTAGGAATATCAGTCACGACCGGTGGCTACGGTTGTGGCGTTAAGCGATAATTGAAAAGCTATTCAGGGCCGATAGAGGCTGAGCCCCTACTGGCGCCACCGTCCAGCCTGTTCGAACACAGAAGAATACTGTGCTCTGCGGGTTGTGCACTGATGATAACGGAGGGGCTACCGCACGGAGCACTTCCGACCTGGACGGACCAAGCCCGAGAACCAAGACCGGCAACCCTATTACTTTGACAGTCATCTCTACCCTAAAGCGTATATCGAGGCTAGTCTCCGTGGGCGTCCTGTTTCGGGGTGCGGACGAGACTGAATGCACTTTACAGATTCTCACTCTGGGTGTCTCCTCCGCCGAACATTTAGCACTGACCAGCTCTGAAGTCGACAATCAATGAGCAAACAAAAAAAAACCAGTTTTGGAGCATTAACTATTATATATCCAGGGTGCATTGATTTGGCCAAGTCTCCCGTTCCTATGGGACTCCGATGAACTCTCCAAGCTGTTGTCTAGCCTCTCCGGCCCCTATATCTGCTTCCCTCATCATAACTACCACTGCTGTGAAGTTCGATTGCGAGACGACGGCTCCTTCTCGCTCGAGCACGTGTTCGTTTCCTAAAAATACCAGACCCAGGCTTCAGTAGGGCTACACGCAACGTTGAAAGGACGTTAACCTACCGGCTTCTTCATCGCTCCTCTGCCTTCGTCGTTGGCATAGCTTCCATACAATCAAAATCGCCGGTGGTAGACTTATCACGATGCTGATGATTGCGATGATCGCCTCGGAGGAGAAGTACATGTTGCGTAAGCGGTAGGTCGATCGACTCGGGTTCGTTGAGGGAGCTGAGTTGGAAGTGCAGAGACGGACTGGGGAGATCGTTTGCTTCGGAGGTAGATGGAGGTATAACAGTTGGGCAGCATGCTCTTTATGTGCTGGAGCGGATACACAGTCACCTGGAAAAGACGCAAGGCAGCATGCTCGGAAGAGTCCGTTGTTGCTCGTTCATGAGGAAACGGCTGGTGGTGTCCTAACAGAAAGGAGTCTGAATCGGATTCTGGAGGTTTCCTAGTAGTAATCCCTGACGCATGTACGTTCAACAATCATATCCAGGGGGTTAGACACACCAGATTCTGGGAACCACAAATGAGAGGCGCAGTAGCAGAGGAATGGGTCTGTAGCGATTCTATGGACCGCATTGGCGGTCTGCGGAATAGTGTACACGGCGAGGCTATGCTGAAACCCAGTTGGGTGCATGAAAAACATGAAGTCGAAGCCTTGTCCTCCCAGATTCTGGCATCGGCCAATCATCTCTCTCAGATCCTGGTATTGGCTTTTCTAGGCCCAACTCCACGCTCTATGCGCACCGCGCAGGGCGCCCGGCACAGAGCTGCATGCCTCAATGTGTATGTATGTATAAAAAGCCGGCGTACTGCTGCGAACCATGAACAGGATCATCACAGTGCACACTTGGGACCCTCTCTCGAGTCCTCTCCTCCGAACTTCAATCCACTCTCTGGCATTAATTATCCTCCAATTCCGCCTCCTGAGTCTTCTCCTCCTCCGAATCACAATCCACTCTCTTGAATTGTTACAATTTGCCAGTTATAGACCCCTCCCAACTCCGCATCAACAACCGTCACTGTCCACGATGCCACAGGCGCAAAGCATCGCCCTTGCTGAATGGGACCGTCGTCGCCCCGAAATCACAAAGCTCTACATGGGACCCAACAACATGGCTCTGAAGGATATCATGTCCTTCATGGCAGACCACTACGATTTTCGCCCTAGGTTGGTAATCTATACGAGCCGTTTGGCACAAGAGGACCGGGTTCTGATAGTGGAAGCAGCAAATACCAGTACGAAACGATGCTGAAAGAGTGGGGTCTACGCAAGAATCTCACTCGTCCTGAGTGGGAAGTCATCAACTACAAGACGAAAAAGCGGAAGGCCGACGACAAAGAGAGTTCTGTGTATCTGCATGGCTCCCTCATCCCAGTGAAGAGAGTTAAGAAGGAACTTGGTCGCCATTTCCCTCCACAGCGATGGCATGCCACAGGTAATTGGCCACCCTCCTTTTGCAATTGTTCGATGGTATGTATGCTTACACTCAGATGTCCAGTTCCGAGTCCCAAAACTCCCGTTGGAATCATTGTTCGAACGCCGGGAACACCCACAGGCGCAACACCCGGAACACCTGCAGCTCCAACCCCAGGTACACCTAGAGCCGTAGGAGCCGTTCAGACTCGGGAAAGTTCAGGGACCCCTACAGCAGGCACAACTAGGGCAGCTCTAACCCCAGAATATCCGCGAACTTACTTTCTCCGGTTGGACAACCTCCCTTGGTTCCAGTTTCGACACCAACTTAAGGCTCAGAGTTAGTAGTATCTTCTTTTGGACTCCTTCAAAAAACTAACAGATGAATAGTCGACCTTAATGACAATTGGGCCGCTCAGTTGCTTGATAGAGATCCTCAACTTCGCCAGCCATCCGAAGGCCTTCCTATTTTGCGAGGTACAGGTTATCCGGGCGCTTCGTCAGCTTCGGGTTCATCAACACAAGCGATTCAGCCCGGGGCTGGTGGCAGCACAAAAGCACTGGAAACCACGTCCTTGTTTTCAGACCTTGTCCTATCGCCGTTGTCACGGGGAAGCGTCGAGTTTGTTCCGGCCGTACATTCCCGCTTACAAGCCATTTCGTTGGAGCTGTTGGAGGGGGAGCAACTCTCCAGTATCCAGACTTTACTCGGCCCCGTCAATAACAACTCCCTGTCCGAGTTTCTCAAGTATGCGGCCTATCTCGCATCCAACAATATGCTACGTCCAATAAAATGCGATCAAATTCTCAAGTGGTTTGCTGAGAATAGCAACCACTCGGCTCTTACGACTCTGTTCTCAGCAAAGCTGCAGTTACCAACCATTGACGCCTTTGCAAGGTGTCTCTTCGAAGGTACTCTCAGAACTCAAAACGCGGAAGTTTTGCGGATCCTACTGAAGGCCGGCGTGGATCCAAATTCTCCCACTTCCATAATGGATGGGTTTACCCCTCTCCAGGTAGTGGTTTCAGGAAGGGACGAGACACTCGTCCAGACCCTGTTGGACGCAGGTGCGGACATCAACGCTCTTTCGACCGGCAGGATTGGAGTGAGTGCACTACACATCGCACTTGCCAGACCTGACGTCGATATGGTTAAGATGTTGTTGCACGCGGGTGCAGACGTTAATGTCGCTGAACGCGTCCACTGCAACAGAACCGTGCTTCAAGTAGCTGCAGAGACTGGAGATGTCGCGCTAGTTAAATTCTTACTACGCGAGGGTGCGGACGTCAATGCTGCCGCCGCTAATAGCCAGAGAAATAACAATCTATCTGCTGGATCTACAGCACTCCAATTTGCGGCTGGTTATGATGAGCGGCCCAGTTTGCATTTCGCCAAGTTGCTCCTAGACGCAGGTGCCAACATCAATGCCCCGCCTTACTGGGCACCGGAAGAGATCTGGTTTGAGGATTGCGAAGAAGAAGAAGAAGGCTATGGCATAACTGCTCTGCAAGGCGCAGCTGGCTACGGCAATATTGAATTAATTCAAATACTGTTGGACGCAGGCGCTGATGTTAATGCCCCACCTGCCGCCGGCCCATGGGGTGGAATGACCGCTCTGCAAATTGCTGCGTCTAGAGGTATGATTGAATCGGTTCGACTATTACTTTCCGCAGGAGCGAATGTCAATGCACCGGCGACCAGCAACCGATTGACCGGACGAACTGCTCTACAGGCCGCAGCTGAAGTTGGCAACCTTGCGATCGCTCAATTGCTACTAGAAGCAGGCGCGAATATCAACGCTCCTGGCTATCCCGCACTCTCTTTTGCATTTAAGTCAAGTAACAGCCTCCTTCTCGTGCCGACTCTGTTGGATGCTGGGGCAGATGTCAACGGTTATGGATGTTCCCCACTCTTATTGGCAATTCAGTCAAAGCAGTGCAAGCAGCTCGTACCGATTCTATTAGATGCCGGGGCAGATATCAACAGATTCTCTCACACAAACTTCGATACCGGGGGCAGAATATCTCCTCTTATTGCAGCAGCGACAGAAGGCGACATTCGCCTCGTTGAACTCTTATTAGCTATGGGTGCGGACGTCAATGCTGCTTTTGAAATAACTGCTCTCGAAATGGCGATTTCTAGGGGACACCTGGAAATAATCGAAGTCTTGTTGAGTGCCGGAGCATTCCCCAACACTGTATCCGCCCATGGCACGGTTCTTGATGGTCCCGTTATAGGGGATGACGTCGAGCTGGTTAAGATACTACTTTCTCGCGGGGTAAATGTCAACCAATACTTTCCTCAAGACAGTAGCTCGGACGTTGCGTGGGTTTCCAATGCACTCCCGCTCACTGCGATAAGTGGAAACCTGGTTATGGCCCAACTCCTGTTAGATGCCGGCGCTGCTGTCGATGCCAGCTTGATGGATTACAAAGAGGTTACATACAAGGACCCGGACGATGAGCTTGGAAGAACAGCACTCTTGAGTGCTATTGGGGAGGGCGAGGACGAACTGACTGCCCTGCTTCTACGGGCTGGCGCAAATGTGAATGCGAGGCCTCAACCCTTCGGGGGACGGACTGCGCTTCAGGCGGCGGCCAAACGCGGCAACATGGAACTCGTTCAAACGTTATTGGATATGGGAGCAAAAGTCAATGACCCAGCCCACGCCGATAGTGGGAGAACCGCACTCCAAGCAGCATCCATCGAAGGCCACATCGACCTCGTACGATTTCTTTTGGAAGTCGGCGCAGACCCCAACGCCGCCGGCGCGGAATCACGTGGGGTCACAGCACTTCAAGGTGCTGCTATTCAGGGACACCTCGGAATAGCACTCATACTGATCGAAGCCGACGCTGACCCGAACGCGCCGTCGGCAAAGTTTCACGGAAGAACGGCCCTCGAGGGTGCGGCAGAAAACGGACGTCTGGACATGCTGCAGCTTCTGCTTAACGCCGGTGCCGACATCGGAGGGAACTATCCCGAAAGGGCAAGGGATCTTGCTCTGAAGAATGGCCATGCCGTCGTCGCTAAGGTGCTGGAGAAATTCTGTTGAGTGGAGCTACTCGTCTGTAGTGGGCGAGATTGCGGGTTTTGGGAGTCTTCGAGAGAGAGTTGCAGTCATGTCAGGGTATCGGTTTTGTTTTTGTTTTTTGAGATACGATTGCAGGTTTTGGTTATCGCTGGCCGGATTCTCGGAAGGGCAGTTGCGGCAATGTCAGGGTACCGGTTTTTGGTGTTTGATTTTTTGGGATCACATTGCAGGTTTTGGTTGGAGGGCGAAGCAGAATCGCGGGCTCGGGTCTTGGAGGAGGTTTACGGTCATGTAAAGGCATTGGAATTGGGTTCTCGTTTTATTACCGGGTGGAAGCTAGACTGTTGGTGAATGTTATTTGAAATTTTGTAGCCGTCCGTGAGGATTCCTGCGCATAATCTGGACTTCTGAGGACTGGAAAGTAGACTACCATCCTTAAACCATCACTCGGCCTGGTCAACGCTTGACGACTGTGGTTTAGATTTGCTCACCTTGGTGGTTGACGGAACGCACCATTACTCTATATACTAGCACAGTATCAAAAAGTGGAGTGTGATAACTACGGGAAGAATACCGCGGTCATTTGAATACCGAAGGACTATGTACCAGATTTTTGTTCACTACCTCGTATGCTCACTGTTAGAACAGTCTAGAGAACACGTATTTCCATAATGACAGGAGCCGTACCGTACCGTCTTTCTCACATCACGTATCGAAAAGTAATAGGTACGTCATCTATGTACAGACAACGAGAGTTCTACAGTGTTGCAATGCACTGTGTAATTATGTTGAGCGTGGATTTGCAGGTTCGTCCTGTAAACAGGACTGCATATTTGGTCAATTTTTTTTTCGGTAGTACTATAGGTAAGTACGTGATCTTCAACCGGATGGCTGTGGTATCACTAGAGTACTGAAAGACTTCCATGCTGGCAGAAATCGGTGCTCACCAGTAACACATTAGGGTCCGTACAAAGCGATCTTTTGGAGTATCATACCATGGGGTTTTGTACATAAGAAGTATAAACCCACCAACGCGCTAGCCATCCAGCCGCTTACTCATCCACCACCCCATTCCTGTTTTAGGAGAAGCCAGCACCAACCAACCAACCATCGAGTAACCAGGGTCGGTAGACTAGACTACGTGAGCACGTCGTAAAGTAGATACCACCTCACCACAACTTCATTCCCGCCCAACGCGACTATCACGACCACGGCCGCCCACCCACACCCACACCCACACGCACAATGCAGCTCCCACGCCTGTTCCTGCTGCCGCTGCTAGGCCTTCTCACGCTCGGCTTATGCAGCACTTCCTCCTCCTCCTCCTCCTCCTTAGACGACGAATTCACGCTCCCCCCCTCCTCCGCCTCCGCTGCACAAAACACCGTAACGCTGCACGCATGGCCCTTAACCTCCGCCTCCCCCACGCCTTTAGGCAAAGCCACGTGGAGCAGCACGACGCTCGCGGGGAGCTGGGAGCTTCTCGGCGATGCTGCTTTGGGCGACGGCGACGCAGAGGAGCTGGTGCGCGTTGGCGTTCCGGCAGAGGATGGGACGTGGAGTGGTAGTGTTACTACTCGTGGAATGATACGTGATGGCGCGGTTACGCTGCGCTGGGATGCCGCGGATAAGAGGGTCTGGTTCGTTGAGGTGGCGATGGCGGTGGAGGTATGTTGCTATTCGGGGTTCCTGGGGGGAAGGGGAGGGAAGGGGTGGGGGATGGGTGATGGGATGGGGGCTAATGGGTGTGCTGTGTTGTGTAGGCTGCGCCGAAGGTTATGGTTGTGAAGGCTGCTCCCGGAGTCATGCCCGAACTCAACAAGCCGATCGTTTTGACTGCCGACGGGAAGATCCCGGTACCGCAGGTGGAGAAGACCTTACTCCAAAAGTAATTGCATGATTCACGTTACTGGGCGAGCGATGCTAACCGTTGGTGATTAATAGGTACTGGTGGGTCCTACTCGCCGGCGTCTTTTTGCTGATTTCGGGAGCAGGGGGAGGAGAATAAGATCATAGACTCTTCCTTCGATTTATATATACCAACTTTCTTCTTTGTACAAGAACTGCATCTGTATCTGGGGGTGCGTGACCTATGTGATATTTTGATGTGGTCCTCTCTCCCCCATCCCATCCATCCATTCCTGATATCATATGCATAAAAAGAAAGAAAAAACTTGAACAAAACACCGATCCAAAACAATAAAGAGATCAAACTTTAAGGAAAAGAAGGAAAAAAGACACAAGCGGCCCATCTACAACAGTAGCCCGGGTCGATGGGTATAGGAAAAACAAGTAAAGAATTAGGATGGAAAGACAACCAAAACCTCAATGTACAAACACAGCCACAATCCCAATAAAACTTCAAGCCTTTCTCTTCCCCGAATCTAGTGGGCCCTGCTTCGCGAGCCATTCCAAAACTGTCTCGTAGCAAAGCACGTACTGCTGTAGACATTGTACCATGGAAATTCTCTGGTCTCGTAGTTCGCTGACGGCCTTGAAGATGAGATCGTCATCCTCACGAGTGATCCAGTCTCCCTCATCCTCCAAGCCTAGGTGCTTCATCTTCATGTCACCATCCCCGTCAGATCCATCGTCCGTGCTCTGTTGCTGAAGCTGCGGCATCAGACGTTTCCGGTTCATACGCTGGCGTTTCATCATGGCAATCACGGAGTCCACGGTGCAGAACGTTCCTGTCCGACCGCAGCCGGCGCTGCAGTGCACGAGCACCGGTCGCCGAGAGGCTGCGGTTTCCGAAGACATGGACGCTCGCACCACCGCATTTGTATGTTCAACCAGCCCGAGAACATGCGACGGGTGGGTGGGTGTCCCCAGATCGGGCCACGCAGAGTACTGCAGCTGGGTAATCTCACGCATAGGAGAAAATGGCGACCCCGTGTGCTCCAGAGTAAATTTCCGGACTATGATGTAGGGTATGCTTGAGTCCGAAGGAGATGGCTGGCTCGATGTCGAGACCGAACGCCTCTTAGGCGTGGTCTTGAGAGAAGTGGGTTCCAGGGACACCTTTCTCTCTTGTATGCGAGTCAGTTTCAGCGGACCATACTCATTCGTCTCCCAGTATTTGTGACTCTTCACACGTCCGCCCTCTTCTTCAGCCGTCAGCATGACGATTACGCGCACGTCTTGCTCCCAAACCATACACCAGAAATCCTAGCAAGTTAGAAATGATATTTTGGTAGTCTCTCTCCCTCCTCTCCCGGAACGGAATGGAAAAAAAGAAGAAAAAGAAAAACTTACCCTAAATGTGCTTGGAAGCGGTGCTTGTGATGCAATGTATCGTTTCCGGCTATGCGGTATACATACGTGGCTCGCATTCACATAGTCACACTCTTCAGCGGGGTATTCCTGCAATTTGACTCTCGAGTGGTCATACGGCCAAATGTTATTATACCGGTTCTTACTCCCCTTTTCGACGCCGGCTAAAGTGTGCGGTTTGATACTCGTCGACGTAGGCGAGTCATATACCACCGAGACGTTCAGCGCCTCTTGCATCCGACGCTGCTCAGCTTTCTCGATGTTCAGGAACCGATCGGCAACAACCTTGGAGCCGTCCTCTCTGCACGCCACTTCATGGAGCCACGCGGGCAACTGGGAAATATTCTTATTGCCCATAGTTGTGGGTAACTGGATGGGAATTTCTCCAACACCGTCGATGAGATCCATATTCTGTCTGATGTTGGAAAAGAAAGGATTTACAGCCGGTTGATGGGCCGGCAACGGACAGTTGAACACGCCGCCAACGACTCCCTTATTGTCCATTCCAGGAGCTCCTTTCAGGCTCAATCCACCCTTAGGTGCGCTGGGAGTGTTGGACAGCTGTTTCGAATCGACCTTTTCGGGGAAAGCCAGGGAGAAGGCAGCAAACCCACCTGATCATGTTAGCAAACATATTCCCCCTAATAGATCAAGTCACACAGCGGTGACCGTACCTTTGAGGATGTAGGCTTGGCCATCCCAGCCCTCCCTCGAAAATTTGCTGAGCGTATGCAGAGCGGCAAGCGCGGATGGGTCGTCGGCGTCCTTGGAATCCGCGTCGTACACCACGATGTACTTCATCTGCTTCCACCGGCCAAATCTCTCCTTATCCTGGCTGTTGGCAAAGGTGTCGGACAACTTGGCCACATTGAACGAAGGCCGCTTCAGTAGGGTCGTCGGGATACATAGATTGACAGCGGTCAACACTCGAGCGTTGGCGAACGACTTGTACGTCCGGACGTCCAACAGTAGCAAACCGTCCGTGCTGCACCTCGAGATCAAATCGGACAGATGGCGCGCCGAAATCAATGCCGGCTTCTCCTTCGCTAGGCTCGGGGCGCCTACGGCTCGACTCGGAAGCTTGAGGGTAGGTGACGCGAGTCCGGGGGAGAGGATCGTGCCCGGAGATGCTATCGGTGGCCAGGGTTGGTCACTCCCGGTATCGTCCAATTTGACCGGTGAAGTAGTGCGAATCGCGGAAAAGTAATCGTCATCCTTTCCGGAAGACGATACGGCACTGAAACTCCCCTTGTGACCACCCAGAAGGGGCTCCTTCGTCCTCGTCGACCCCAAGGACCGGTGCAACTGAAGTTTTTGCGCCAACGCTTCGGTCTGTATCTGGAAGGGTGTGGAAGGGTTGTCCATATGGACCGGCAGAGGAGAACGAGCGGCCGCCGACCGAATCGACGAGCTCGCCGGGGACCAGTTCTTCTTGGAGTGTGTTCCGTACACGGGGTCATTCGGGTCCACCACGAATCCAAAGTAGCCGGCGGAACCTGGCTGCGAAGGTGTTTCGGCGAAGGCGGATTCTGGTGCTGGTACTGGTATTGCGGGGGGCGAGATATCGAGGGACGCGGGCGCGGGGGTGGGGCCATTGTGGAATTGGCGGATCTGCGTGTGCGCGGGAAGGTCGTTTTTCGAGGTTCGAGGTGATGCGGTCATGCTGGGCATGTGGAGAGGAGATCCAAGCAGCGGAGGCATGTAGAAGGGCTAGAGGATGTGGGATCGTAAGTTGTGCGGGGGCGGGACACCACAGATGATGGACTGCGGCGGCGGGCTAGAGATGCCTTCTGGATTCTGTCGTCAAAGGTAGGGTGATGTTGAAGACTGCTGGCCACTGATCATGGTCATGAACAACCAAGCATTCCAATTCAAAGGCGATGATGACGGGGGTGAGGGGGCAGCACTGATGTGGCAACTATGACTGGGACCGAAAATTCGTTATTCACTTTAGCTCGAACCCGGCGTTCCCGATCCGTGTTCGCCGCAGTGAAAGGCTTTCGCTGTGGTCTCGGCAGTGTCCAAGTAGTTTGTTGATGCCGTGTTCGTGCCGGATCGTGGCTGGCTGGCTGGGGTGTTTCGCCAGTTACTTTAGTGCCGAGTCGGGGGGTTGCAGGTAGCAGTAGTAATGGTGGTAGTAGTAGTAGCTGGGTCGACGTCCGATGGGTAGAGCAGCGGTGGATGTGCGGATATAGCTGCACGTATGTAGGTGTCCGGGGGTGTGTGATGTTGTTGTTCGGTGAACAGGTCGATTGTAGATGGACAGATGTAGGGGATGGGTGACGGGCGGGGCGGGGGCGGGAGTTAGAGTAGATATGGTATTAGACCGACCTTAAGTGAGGTAGGTGGACGGTGGTGGTGGTGGTGGTGATGGGTAGGGAGGGGTGGTGGGGAGTTGTAGTAATAGTAGTAGGCGTGGTAGTAGTAGTAGCAGTAGTAGTAGACGTAGTAGTAGGCGTAGTAGTAATACCGTATGTAGTCAGTGGTAGTAGGTAGTAGGGGGTGAGGACGATGGGAGAGGTGAGGTATGTTGAAGAGGAAGAGGGGCGAAACCCTGTGGACCGACGCTAGTTAGCGTGGGTGGTTCCTGCTTTGTGGTCTCTGAGGGCGTGTGTGGGTTTCAGGGAAAGAAGGGAAAAACCATGGCCTAGTTATGATACACGTTCAGTTTCTTGCCTTTTCTACATGGCAGGTTAATTACTCATTCCCGCAGCAAGTGCATACAGGTTATCCGGCACGAATGAATACCGATGCCCTCGCCATTGCCACACACACTCTGTCGCTGCAGGTGGAGTATCTACAGTACATTTGTCAGTACTTACCCACGGTATTCCCCCGCCTCTGAGCGTGCGGACAGACCGCGTCTGACGGGCGGCCCGTGTGAGAAAAGAGGAATAAAGAAAGAAACAGGCACTCACTCGTGCACGCGGAGCACGGGTAACCAGAGCACGCAATGGGTGCCCGGCCCTACAGGAGATTCACCACCGTAACTACACGCCCGGATTTCCTGGTCTGACCTGGTCTGGCCACTGGTCGGCGGTAACTCTGGAGAGCGTGGCCCTACATAGATCAGTAAGTAGCATAAGAAGTTTGTATGTAGCGCGGACGGAGGATGGCTCATCTCATGATACCTACCTATCACGCCCTCTGACTCGGTTCACCACCCCTCCCATCCACAATGGGGGTATTTCATTCAACGGCAATAACACTCCATCCGCAACAGGAGCACAAAAGCACCTGACGACCGGCCTCGCTCATGGCGAATTCCAAATTGGCCTCAGCGAGATCACCCACAAGGTAACGGAGGTCTAGATCTGACTTCTCGCTTGTACCGAAGTGACGAAAGACGACCCCCCCTACACTATTAATAGGCGCATCCGACACATCAACGTCTGCGTGCGTGTAGAGTAGAGTACTCTGCTCTAGAGTATGTATGATACTCTCCCAGACGCGTTGCGCTCTCTTTGGTTCTCTGGACTGGGTGGCACATGTCCTCCGTGGGGCAGCTCGCTCATGCGTGTTCAGCAGGCATTTGAGCGATTACCTGAGGATGAGGAATAATGACTCTCCGGCTCTGGGACTCGTTTTATTTTCGCGAGATGCAGCAACGTAGTAGGTAAGCGGATCAGCAAATCACAGGAACCACGGAGAAGCTGTCGGTGAGATTCCACGAGTGACGGTCGGTGCTCCCGTGCGGACATCCCACGGAACCAACCGGGAGAAACCGACCTTTGACTTCTTGTGGCTCGCTCGCAGGTAGGTAGGGCTGGCCACCTGCGACGAACTACGGTACTGGTATGTATGTAATATTCACCATCTTCTTCGTCGCGTTCTTCTTCCCTCCACGGAGGCTCTGCTCTACTCTACAGTACAGTACAATTCAATACAGTCCAGTACAGTACAGTACAGCAAAGTTCCAGTCCACCGACCAATGTAAAAGCCGCCCAATAACAATAACCATGATGCTACATCTTTGCATGTATCATGTAACTAACGTACATGCCTTCGCGTCAACTCTCGAGTTTCTCCGGCACTCCAAAGTCCAGAGTCCATCCTGGCGGCCGTCAACTTTTTCAAACCTTTCAAACTTTTCAAGCACTTTCAGTCCTACATGGACACCAAGCAAAACCTGCATGACGTATTGTAGATCAGTGCCAACTCGGCTGTAACTAACTGCACTCGACTCAGGCAGGCAGGCAGGCCCAAATAATAATATGTATCGGATCATACGATAAAAGCGCCGGCAGTAGATATGATAGGTAGAAGGGCCAAACGATCCAGACCGCGCAGAAAAGCACGTGCCAAGTACGTCATCGGGCGGGAGGAGGGGGGAGGGGGGGAAACCGAGAGGGCCGGGGGCCATCCTCCACCTACCCTACTCTAGATACTCTAGACCGCCGACCGGCCTGAAAGTCGCACGGATGTACTTCCGTACCAAACAGCCCCACGATATGATCCTGTCCTGTCTACAGCACACCGCACAGAAAGAGTCAAAGAAAAAAAAAGAAAAAAAGAAAAAAAGAAAAGAAAAAGAAAAAATGTGCGCGTCGGTAAGCTTCCGAAACTACGAAACACAGCTCCGGGAAACGGCCGTACATACGGCACTCCGGCGTTTCGCTGGACGTCCGCCACCCGCCTGAGGCGAGGGCGAGATAGAGGAGAGCGGGGCGCACCTGAAGGATTCTCCTTGCTTCTCCTTCCACATTTTTTTCTCTTTCTGCTTTCTTTCTGCTTTCTTTGGTCGCTAACTCGCTGCAAGGGACACCCGCGCATGCCACTCAGGTGCTCTCGAACAGTCGAAGGATAGGGAGAAAGGACGGAATATCTCTGATATCTATGCCCCCTTTTCCCGGCTTGGATTCTCAACACCTTCTCGTAGTGCGTGCGATCGCTGCTACTACCTAGTAGAGTGGTATATACTTCGGTACCTACCGTAGCACCGAGTGAGATCGCCAAGGGCAGCGGTTGCGGTTGCGGTCGTTGGAAAGACCTTCTTCTTTTCCGATAGATGTGATATGCTATGGCTGCGTCTATTCATCCTCGGTGCGCAGTACCTAACAGATCCGCGTCCACTGTCCAGTGTGCACGGCGGCTTCCAGATCATGTTCGGCCAGCGCCCATAATTGGTCGCGGATCTTCGTTTCCACACGACGGGATACTTTATGTACCTATCCCCGCATCGGTGTCTGCTTCCGGCACTATCCGTCACGCCCCATCACTCTGCCGCTACGGCACCTATCCTCCCGGTCCGGGCGAGGCGAGGGAGTGACGATACATAGGTAAATCCGTTCTCTCTCCGGAGTCCGGGCGAGGGGAGAATTGTGGAGTACTGGTACCTGGGTAGTTACATATTTACACACAACCGCAAGGCGCGAGGCTTGCTTCCGGTACTATCGTAGGTGTATGTAGAGTATGCAGGCCAGCAACGGCATCCGTGGGTAGGTGCCTACGGTACCTTATACCTGCCGTATTCTTCATCAGCTCCGTGCACAATCCCATCGTCTCCCCGGATTCCGCAAGCGCCTTCTCCATCAAGCTCATCGGAGGCTCGGAGCCCCACACTCTTCACAATCGTGTATACTAGGTACTGGTAGTCGACGTCCCGGATCCACAGAGTGACACGACTGTCGACGCGCGCCGGCCGCTGCGCATGCGTAATCATCCATCCGCGCCGTGGTACATACACACATACACACATATGTAACTGGCGTTAACGTTTCCAGCACCAAGGACCAAAGACCAAGATTGGGCATGCGAGACATCTTGCGCAACGGATGATGACGTGATGTGTGAGCTTCGGCTAGGCCTGGCTGGGCTGGGCTGGGCTAGGCTAGACTAGGCTGTAATAGAGTAACTACTACTAGTATCTTGATAAGATGGAGACGATAAGATTGTGAGCACTGGGGGGCGGGGGCCATCAGCTGTCAGTTCAGTTCAAACCGCCTGGGTGGCCCAGTGGTCACTAGTGATCGATCCGAAACACTTTGGGAATACAGACCTACCTACTCTTACTCCTACTTAGAGTAGACCTAAGGCAGAGCTTCCGGACGATTAGTCCGTTCCACTGTATTGGCACGCGATAGATACTCGAGCAGCGAGCTCCATCTTCGATCGGCAAAATAGACTGCTATGCTCTCCACTCTGTGCAGTGTGCACATAATACCGTACCTACCTACCGCGACGTCGTCTTTAACCTACCTGCCTACCTACCTAACCTGCCTATATACCTGCCTGCCTATATGCTGTATGTAACTACTATACATCGGCGATGACCCCTTGGGATCCAGCTCCACCCAGCTCCATCCACCCATCCACCCATCCACCCATCCACCCATCCACCCATCCACCCACGCACCCACCTCCAGGCTCCGCTCCGCTCCCAGCCGGCTGCCCCCCCAGCCGGCTGGTCGGTCAATCGGTCGGTCGGCCGGCCGGTCGGAGCGGAGATCGTCATGATCGCAAAGATTCGCAATCATGATGATTTCCGATCGAATTACGTTCTCCACCAGAGTCCAGATAGGTAAGTCGGTGGGTAGGCCACCTCATGCGCAGCGAAATCCGGAGTTCGGACTTTTCCGGGGAGGGGAGGGGAGCACCGAGGTCAATTCAGGGTCCACACTGTACACACCGACAAGCAGACAAGCAGACAAGCAGACAAGCAGACAAGCCGGTGGCCGGTGGATGGTGGCCGGCTGTGCGGCATGTACGCCCACGGAATCGACGATCATGATTCACACACGCCAGCGGATTCCTGTTTCGCTTTACCAACACACGGCTTTCCCGAGGCTTTCCCGAGCTAATTGGGGATTAACTGTTGGGCTTGAGGCCGGCACGGGGGCGGGGCCAGACTAGACTGGGCTGCTGGGCTGCTGGGCTGCTGGGCTGGCTGGCTGGCTGGCTGGGCTTGTGGCGGTTCGGGGTTGCTTGGCGGGAGACTGGATTTTGCACTCGCTATGTACCTGAACTGGGACTGCTTGAAAGTTGAGGTGCCTGATCTGGTTCTAGGATGGAAAGTGAGGTGAAAGTGGACTGTTGATTCGGATAGTGGAGGGTGAACGGAGAATTGCATATCTACAGACTACACCGCACGCCCGCGAGTCGGTGGCGAGAAGTTGGTTCGCGATGGTGGAGGAGAGGAGAAGTGAAAGCCGCCTCACCGCCTCACCGAAGCATCATCTTCATGATTCATGAACCTGCTCCGCAAACAACGCCTCTTCGTATCGACGTCCCGTTCATTCCCGCATCTCCAACGTCATTTCCGGGAAACAACCCGTTGAATACGAGGTACTATGTCCGAGTCAATCTCAATCTCAATTGTCCATCAGCTTTCCCATACCTGCAACTCCTCCTCTATACTTGCTCGCCGCCGCACGGCTAGCTGCGGGTACCATGTAGCAGGTACCACGTTGTCGGGAGCTGGATATGCATAGCACTACGCAGTACGGTACCGTACAGCACACACCAGTCCAGCAATCAAGGTCGCAGAAGCCTATCGCTACATGTCCAAGACTCCAAGCAGGATACCGTATCTACAGATGTTTCTCATGGTATGTAAGACGCAATTACCACCGACCGGCAGCCTAAGCACCAATTCTTAGCTGCAGACAGGAGGTTCAATTCTGTATCTGGTACCGGTAACGAGATATGTAGTACCAGTGCCTATCGATATCCAACGAAATGCACAGTCCATAAAGACTTCATGACGTCCGTCCATCCGTCTGTTCGTTCTTTCTTTTCGAGACCGCCCGGCGACTTCCCAAATGAAGCGGTGCAAAAAGCGGGGCTCTCCTGGAGTCCTGGGCCCAGCCCGTCTTTCATTTTTCTGCGAGACTTTATTCATTGGCTGGCCGCAGTGCCGCACCGACATGTGCAGACACCGACACCACCAACCAAACCCAACACCAACACCAGCAGTGACACGTTCTTTTATTTCTGATTTTATTTCCTCGCACGCAGCACGACACGCGCAATTATCGACAACAACAAATCCAGGAGGTGGGTGGGGTTTGCTGATCCAATTCTTCAGGGGAGGATGTATCATGTCGGGATCAAGTCGGGATCAGGATGTTGTGCAACAGCTGTGGGATAGGTTGAGTTAGCCCTAGAGAGCTTCGTTAACAACGCACGACACACACGACCGACGTCCAGAGTTCATGCTCATCGCAATGCTGCCGCCCGCCCGCCCGCTGTTGCCGCAGCCACGTCCACGTCGGAGTGGTTGGGGGCGGAGCAGAGAGATGAGCTGAAGTGAATACTATGATACAGTCTACTATCTACGGGCCTACGGCCAGCCAGCGATGGAGAAAGCTGCAAATTCGGAAATCAAACACGAAGCAAGAAACGAATTGGTTCTAGGTGCGGCCGAGATCACGAGAGAGATAGAGATAGAGAGAGCAAGGGAGTGGGTGAAGTGTTCAGGATACGACAAACATTTGCTGTCACCCACCGTGGGGGGTTGTTTTCCCACTGTCCAGTACAAACCGGAGAGGAGATGCCGGAGAGGAAACAAATGGCCATTTTGAATTCGGTATATCCTCATATAAACCACCTCCAGACTCCAGAGCGCCGACATATTCCCGCCGACACAAAGTTTAAACCAACCTCCCTCTATCCCGCTCACCCAGCATCACTCCCTTTCCCTTTCCCCTTCCCCTTCCCTCTCTACAGCCAGTAAAGATGACATACACCTCAACCGTCCTCCCGCTGATCTCGCTCAACGTCACGTTACTGGCGCTGACGAGCCACTACCCAAACCTCCTGTCCACCCCCGCCTTCACCGTGTTCCACGTGTGGTTCCTGTTCTCGAGCATCGTCGCTTTCCAGCAATGTCTGCCTGCGTGCTACAGTGCTAGCACGTTTTTGCGCTTGCCGTCGCTGTAGACAGCCTACGGGTCACAGGTTGGCTGAAGGTTCGCTGAAGGTTACTCTCCGCCTGGAGGCTGGGTGGCGAGTGAGACGAAAGCTGACGGGTTGCAACTTTTAAGACGGAAGGCGAATGGAACGGAGTGCTGGCTAGCTGCCGCTGGACGGTGTACCTACATACCCGGACGAGTACGAAGAAGAATACCGACTACCTAGAATACCAATGCGGTACCCACGGTTGAGGGATCGCTCGAAACAAACACCCAATCTCATGGACGGCACTTAGCTCAGACGGTGTCGGGCCGGTGGACGCAAACTATGGATCCATCGTCCTCGGACTGTGGAGATCCCGCGGACCCGGTACTATAAAGTGGCGGAACACGAAGAATAGAGTGTGAAGATGTATACATAAAAGAGGGCTGTGTACGGTATGGGGTAGGGTGGAGTGGATAGAGTACTTATAGTAGACGCTGGCGATACAGTACCGGGACGGATGCATATACAGTAGATAGATGCCGATAATGCTTGCTACATGATGCATAATACATCATGACACTCTCACTCGCTCGCTATATCTGAACTCGCAAACATTATCCCCCGCGTACGTGCGTAACTACAGCGGAAACCGCAGGCAGGAACCATAGGCTGCATAAGTTGCACGTAATCATCGATGAAACTGAAAAGAAATGGGAAAAAAGTACAGAGCAAAAACGACGTTGGAATCGGTGCCACGCAGCATTCCCGACAACAGGCCGCATCCAGGGCAGGTCGGCAGGCAGGCAGTCCAACGGTGCCAAAAAGTAGAGTAGAGTACACTGAGTAATGAGCAATGAGCAACAAGCAACAAGTGGAACTCTGGGGACGAAAGTGTGGTTATGTAGCAAATAGGTAGTTGAGTCGCCGTCTGGATGGATCATGAGGAGATTGTTGTCTTGTCTTGGACTCTTGGTCACCATATCCACGATCCCCACGATTCTCGGTCATAAGCGGCTATCGGGTGTATGGTATGTATGTACATTTCATGAGTGCCTGAGTGTCTGAGTATCTGTGATCCTCCCGGCGTCATCACGGGATAGCTAGCTCGGAGGCAGTTGACAGGACACAGTCGGAGTGCACCGGTCTCCCGCGTCGTGTAGCCGGTATCGGCATCGGCATCGGCGGGGATTCTTCCACTGTGCTTTCCGCCTTCCCGTCTTCCTGCCTCTCCGCCTTTGGGCCGCGAGTCGCGGGGTCTCCAGACTCCAGGCTTAGTTTGGTTTGGTTCGGGTTTCCATGTTTCCAACGTGCAAACTTCCACGAAAGCTTAGCCGGCGCTGCGGGATGCCCGGACTTGGGAGGCAGATCCACCCCCTGAATTCGGGGGAGGGGGGGAGGACGTCCTCGCCCCTTCCCCTCCCAATTCTGCACGGTGTATGTACTGAGGTGTACCTCCCGTGTAATCCCGTGGCTTCCCATGGCCGCCAGGTCAGACTGTCAGATTGTCAGTCCCGGCGGTCGTGGGTACCGGGTGCCGGCCTTCTTCGCCGGGTAGCCAGGTTCTCCCCCGATCCAGATCGATATGTACAGCGGCCCGCGCTCGTCGGCCGCTCCACGACAGCCAACAGCCCGACCTGCGCCGCCGGCTCACCCGCCACACAGCACGATATATATTCGGCCAGCGGGTCCGGTCTGGCCGGGACACGGGAAATCCGCCGTGTTCCAGCGCAACCGGACCGTATTATGTACGCCAAAGGCGCACGAGCTCTCTCTCTTTCTTCCTCTCTCTCTTTCTTCCTCTCTCTCTCGTTGTCTCTATTGTGTACTCTACTTGGTTACTTGTATCGTACCAGTAAGCCGTGGCGGTTCAGTGGCGGTTCCGTGACAGAGGGAGTCATCTGCCATGAGCGAATGAGTATTCTTCAGCGATTGGTCAGTCCGTCATCCTGTGTGTGACCACTGACTTTGCTTATGTGCGCGCGCGCCCTTCGCTCAGGTGATCTTGGAGGATGCCGACGGAAGTTGGAACGCTGAGGACACTTCTCGCTCTCTCGCTCTCTCTCTCGCGCCCTCTCTCCACGGTTTGTCATCCGCGCTGCACTGCACGTCCATTAGTCGTCCATTAGTTACATCAAGTTGGCTGTTGGCAATGTCCCGCAGCCTCAGAATAACATTGGCGGCCAGCGATTCGGTGATTCGCCGGAATATGTACTGTAAAATACATACCGTACCGTTACCGATTCGACAAGCCCATGTCTCACCCCCAGCCAGCGCCTGATGCACGATGCACCCCAGCGTATGATATGCACCTACCTGACGCCCGTGGGAAAGCGCGCGATCGACCAACAGCTGGAGTACCGGGTAGGTAACCAACAGCTGGAGTACCGGGTAGGTAACCAACAGCTAGGTACGACTCTCACAGCTCACAGCTCAGTTCTCACATGACTCAAACCCGGCACTGTAGGAGCTCCCACAAATATCCGTTATATTCGTTCGTATCCAACTCCAACAGCTGCCTGCAAAAAAAAACCGCAACGGTATCTAAGGTCATTTCTAGTTTGTAGCGTGTGCAATGAAATCGTCTCAATGAGAGAGCAGAATCAAGAGCAAAAGAGACACGAAAGGTCAAAAAAATAATACAACAACCACTTCCAGCAAAGAGCAGTAGACAGCAGTCAGAAAAACGCAAACGTAGATGGAATCGAAACCCCCCCCCCGAAATCGGAACCAAACACCAGAGCATCGACAGTAGCAATAGGAGCAACAAAGGAGTATTAAAACATCGACGGATCGAAATGGAAAGGTGTACACATGAGTATCAGAAGAAGTGACACGATGGAGATGAACCGAGAGCGAGTGTTCAGATAAGCTCAAACTCCTCCTCCGTCTCGCTCTCCATGATGAAATCGTACTCATTCTTGACGATCAACGCCAGCTCCTTGGTCTCAAACTTCTCGACCGCCTCGGTAACGGCATGGGAGAGGTCCATTTCACAGTTCGGGCCGGTGTTATCGAACGAGTAGGTAACACCGCCCATGTAGTCACCATCGTCCGAGGAGGACGAGGTGTAGTCGTCGTCCCGGAAGTCATCCGCGAGGTTCAGTGTAGGTCGAGGAGTCTTGCGGGCCATGGCCGAGGGCGCGTATGCGGTGCATACCACGTCCGTGTGTGGGATCTCTTTGCGGGACCGCGATTTCTTGCCCCGGTAGCATTTGCAGTTGAAACACTGGCAGGTTCGGGATGGCAGGGCCCGCATCTGGTGTCTGGGATATGTCAGTAGGGTGGTATCGGAGGGAGCAGAAGAGGTGACTGACTTGTTGGTGGCGGTCCAAGTTGCCTTGGCCTCGGCACCCGGAATGGTGGTCTTGGGGTTTCCAATGAGGTTCATGTTGACTCCGCGGTACTTGACACGGTGCTGTTTGATATTTGTTAGTCTTTGTGTTTCCGTAGCAAGGGGTTGACAGCTGTAGCCAGGAACAACAAACCTCCTTCTCCCGACGGATCTCGTGGGCAGCGGATCGGAAATCTCCAGAGTCGACGATGGGCATGATTGCTGGTGTAGTTGTCGGAGAGGATTCGTGGTAGATAGGTATGATTGATGTCAAAAGCTTGTCGAGGAGGTGTTGGCTACTGATATTGCTGCTTGATGGACGACGAGGCGGGAAGGTGACCAGTAGTGTTTATACTGGATGCCGGTGAGGTTTTCAGAGAAAGGATGGGTTGGGGAGAGGTAGAGAAGGGAGGGAGGAGAGAGCTTGTTTTTGAATGAATGAGAGACTGAGTCATGTGGGACGGGGTGGGAGGGTGGATAAGGGGGACACTGGGACGTGAGCTGGAAGCCGCGGGTACGCATACATAGCGCAAATCGAAGGGGGACCGGTCTTATCGTGACAGACCCCAGGGAGCTGTGTGCTGTGCAGTAGGAGCTCTACCCCCGAGCTCCGTTCGCTAAACTCCAAAGAGGTACCTGCTTAGGTTCGAGGTATGCTAACTACTAGTATGCGGACGGTAAGAAAGGAACCCGTGCTTCAAACAGCGCAACGGGCGACGGACGGGCAGGCTGGCTGTCCACCTCCAGCGTCCACGCCTCGATCATTGATACATCGAATGGGCGCTCACGGGCGCAACTTTCTTCTAGCACAGCCCTGTCCTTCCTGCCATCATCATAATCATCTCGAATCATCCTCCCATCCCTCCATCCTTCCATCCATCCATCCCGGGCGCTTCCTCTACATACCTTGCTTGTTCCTCGTCCGGAAAGAACACGATGACGGTGCTGCTGGTGACAGGGATCAAGCTGTGAGACTCCCGAGAGCCCCTTACTACGTAAACATGTACCGCGCCCAAAATCTGGGGTGGATGGTCACCCACCGCAGCAACGAACCAACCAACCACCTCAGTCTGCGCGCAACACGTTCCCGTCCACCACCAGCACCACCACCAGCACCACCACCACCAGCACCCACCGGCAACCCTGCCCTGCCCTGTCGACCTTCGATGAGTAATGTCGACACCGTTCCCCATCACGAAACGAAAAGAATACGATATTTCTATTTCCATCGTTCTCCCCAGAGTCCATCGTTCTGGTCTGCGGTGTAGTACAGACCTCAACCCTCCCTCCCTCCCCCAAGCCTGCTCAACTATCAGCCCCAAGTGAGTGAGTAGAAATTCACTCACGAATCGAATCGACTCCGGATTGTTCCACTTTAGCCGAGGGTAAAGCGTAAACAGAGAGGGTTGGAAGGCTGGCTGGCTATCTATCAGCTCTACCTATCTCTCTGTCTGTAGGTCTATCGCGCGTCGCAGCGCGCACATACATATCCACATACGCACATACATACAAAGTACGGATCGATATCGCAGATCCATCGGTAAACACAATTTCCCATCCATATCCGTCCTCATCCTGAAGTACATTCTCCATATGATCGTCTTTCTCGCTGGGGCTGGGGGGCTCAGTCCCGAGTCCCCCACTTGTAGACTGTAGTGTCATCGTCCATGCACGCGTCGAGATAAACACTCAACTCATTGCGGAACAATGTTGTTGGAGGTCACGGCGATGACCCACACTCGCACACTCGCAATTGAGTCACTATCTAGAGTACCCAAGTACCACATAGCTGACTTACTTATCTCACTTCACCGGCGCTGGGCTCGGCGGCAGGGCGGTGTAGCAAAGCGCCCCCCAGCCCCCAGTCCCGATCACGGTAGGTGTCATGGTTGTTTGTGGCTGGGATGGAGGCGCGATAGTTGAAATGAATGTGCGATATATAGAGTGAATGCCGAATGAACGTGCGATATCTTAAGTGAACGCCGTCACTTGAACTCATTCCTCGTTACAATCTCTGCACTTGCTAAAGGTACACACATCGTATCCATTTCCCATTCCCAATTCCGCAGGAAAAACAACAGCAGCTTTTGATATTCATCCGATATCCCGACCGGACCGTCCATGAACTCCAATACAGAGATAAAAAAGAAAAGAAAAAAGACACAAGGAAATGAGAAAGACAAAAATGCGAATGATATAGGGAGAGATCAGTTATGACTCGAATTCAGCCGATCGCCTTAGCTATTGAGCGAAAGTTCCTTAACAGCATCCAGAGTATCGAGCACCAAATCCTCAGCTGCCTTACCCCCAGCAGCCGCCCCCGAGTTAGCCGCCTCTTCGGCTGCGTTCTCGTTCTCTGCACCGGGACTCATGGAAGCATTCGGGTCCTTCGGCTCACGGTCTTCTTTCTTGACGAATGGCCTCTCCGGTGGAGCTTCCTCGCAGAGAAACCGTTCGAGCCTCTGGCCTCCGTCGCCGCGGAATTTGATAAGGTCCATTGCACGTCGCAACTCATCTCGGATCCTTCTAACCCCTGTGATTAAGCGTGTCAATGGATATATCTCGCTAGTGGATGAGATGGTGTCAATTACCTGGGCCATTGCATGTCCTTCCAACGTTGTGAACGGTCTCAAACGGATCCTCGAGGGCGAAGAGGTACCTATCGGATCAGTCAGCCACAAGGAACCGGACGATACGCGACACAGCAAAAACATACCTGTCTTTAACTTCCCAGGTTTCCGCGCCGTCAGACGTATTCGCTGGCCTGCTCTTTGCCATACACCAATCTTTATCCTGCTTCGTGAGGAGGCCTCCCTGAGTACGAATGGAGATCACACTTTGACCCCAGGCAAATTTGTAGGAATAGTAGTCAAAAAAACCTCTAAGCAATTCTCCGGCAGAACTGGTATTCGGGCTCGGTCCGATGTTCGTGATATCCTTGGCGAACCAGATGTTGTACTCACTCCCGCCTTCCTTGTAGTGGATCTCGCTATCGGCCGTACCCTGGGGAATGGGTTGCAGCTGCAAGTTTGGCAGAACCGGTGGTTGGACGATGTTGATGAGATAATGGAGTATCATCAAGACATATCCATACGAAGACAGCGTGCCACGGTATGGAGAGTTGATGTGTCGATTTTTGGCCCACCACTAATCCAATTAGAGATCTATAAATCGGAGATCTCGGGCGAAACATACCTTGACGAATAACACGATCTGTTTTACTCTCACGTCGCACTTGGAGTAGCACAGAAGCAGTTGCGTGTTGTGGATCGCCAGAAAGTTTTTGAATCCAATGTCACACTGTATCTCTCCGATGCCAGGAGCAGCCCTTTGCTTCATCTTGATGATGGGGACTCGAGTGCGAGTCAGTAGCTGTGCATCGAAGTCCTCTTCTTGCAGGCTCCGTTCCAGCAGGGCAGGGAGATCGTCGGATACCTCTGGCGTGGCGGGGTCGTTGAGAGGTCCAGCGACGAACACGCAGTCGATGTCCGAAGATGCGGTCGAGAAACCCGCTGTGCAACAGTCAGCATCTTCCAGAGGTGGTTGGCTTTGTTCGTTGGTACTCACTGACAAGGCTGCCGAATGGTATCAGCACAGCAGTTGGCACTAGCTTCCTGCAGATGCCCTGCAAGAGATGCAGGAGCTCATTCTTCGCGACCGTCTCCTCATCCGGCGGCGAGATCTCCTCCAACAGTGATTTGGCAACCTTCTCGAGATTGGCCGCCTGCTCCACAAAGAACTGCTCGTAATGCGCAACGGGAAGCCTCGGAGGCCGCCGATCAAACCTGCGAGGAGCGATAGGATTATTATTGCTTGCGAGAGGACCCGCTTTAGGTCTGTGGGGCTGCTGGCCATGGGGTTGATCAGCGCGCTGATACGATGGAACGCTGTGTGGGGATCGCTGTTTCCCCTCTGGATTCTCTTTACCTAGAGGTGGGAAATGATCAAGGCTGGGTGGCGGTGGTGCGAGCGGAGCGGGATTGCCCCAGCCACGGCGAGGCTGTTGGTATCGTGGCGATGACGACGGCGCATCTGGACCCTGAGTAGGCTGCTGCATCGAGGGTCCTCCCTGTGAACGGCGTTGCTGGTGCCCAGGGCCGAATTGCGGAGGTCCCGTGGTGCGAGGGCGCGACCCCACTCCAGCGAGTCCAGGTGGTGGTCGGAGCGGGATCGGATGTGCCGAGTAGTTGTTGCTCTGCACGTACGTCGGGGGAGGTCCGTTCGGGCGCTGTGAATACTGCGGCGGTGGCGGCATCGACTGCCGTACCGACGGGAGAGCAGGGTATGCTGGAGGTCGATTGTGCTGCGGTTGGTGAGGCTGGTGACTTGTAATCATGTCGCGCAGTCGGTCCTCCAGCGAATGGGCGTCTGTTGGCGCTCGAGAGGAATCTTGAGTGCCTTGCATGACTTCTACTGCTGATGGATCAACCAGCGAGCAGAGACGAGTGCACAGAGCTGTGCCACTGTGCCGCTGTGTCGGATTGGGTCAATTGGTTGGTTATAAAGTGGAGGGTGTTAGTGATTCGTGTAAGATGTAAGTAAGTAAGTGCACTTGATGGTGTGGAGATGTTGAATTATCGTACGGTATGCGATGCTGCTCTTTGGCGTGTATGTACTTTCACAAGTAATGACGTCCAACGTTCTGAGAGCTAACTAAGGGTCCAATGGCGGGGAGGATCCCGGGTAACCTTGAGAGAATCTGCGCTAGAAACTCTTGGTCCGTGATTCTCACCCTTCTGCGATGAGCCGCACCGCTATATGTAGTAGCTCCACACTGCGCAGTGCACCGGCTCGCAATTCGAACACATCATGTACTTATAAAGCATCTATGCACCGTTTGCGTCCTTTCCTCGGACCTGCCGCCTGTCTAGCATGTGATTATGCAAGTGCAATCCTACCAGCACAGCTTGTTCGGGCATTTGCACTTTGCCGCACGAAAGAAAGACTCCCGTTGATCACGCGCGAAGAAGTGGCCATGCATAGAGCCTCAGAGCTGGAGCTGCGGATTTGCAATAACGGAGTTCTTTGCACTAGACCCATGGCCATCCCTTCTGATTGGACGTCATTGCGAGCCTTGAGTCTCACCTGCTTCCTCCGGTCCGGCGAGATCACCATGCGGACCATGAACAGCTTCCGGGTTGCGTGCAATCTCGCGGTGAGCTGTAGATATACTTGTCCGGCATGGAGCAACGGTAGACCCCATATCTATCCAACGACGTTATGTACGTTGTCTCTCTCACTGCATATCCACTCTACCCACCTCATATACCTACCTTTGCCAAGGTGAAACATAAGTTATATCAGCCACGTCGACATTGCAACCTATCGATCAGTTGTCACGATAAGAACGGCGACGCCGAGAAGGCCAGCCGGCGGGGGAGACATGGCAGGGCAGCGGGATTGTTACCGGGAAACCGTGCAGCATCTCGATGTGCTCGTTGGTTCGTTTATCCGCTTAGGTACCGTCATATATCCCCAAAATGTGCATGTCCATGTCCATTTAACTGATAACGGGTGATCAGTCTCCGGCCAGTTATCGGACGCTCTTTCATATAAAGTCAGTATATTCTGCCACGGGTGTCGGTGATCACCATCTACGGAAACACCATCCGGAGCCCGACCCGCTTCGATCACTGTCGACGGCCGTGCCGGGAGCTGAAAGTCACAGGATACGGTATACCCGCGGCCCGGTCGGAGAGCACGGCAGCTACAGCTACAGCTACCAATCGGGGATCAATGCCATGGTCCATACTTCACGCACAAGGATCTATGGGTACCGAGAACCCTGTATACCGACAGCCCTATTTTCAAAACGCCGGTCGTCGGAGGTATCAACCGATAGAGTGCGGGTATAGTGAGGCCGGAGGAATGCCGGTATGGCCGACGAGACTTGGGTCGCGGGGGAAATGTGATAGGAGTCGAGGTCACGCATGTAGAGTTGACCGTCTGGGATCGACTTGATGCTTGTGCCAGTCCGGAACTGTTCGCAAAACTCAACCATGTCTCAAGGGAGTGTTGAGTACCGAACTCGCACTATCACTCGGTTCCATGAGTGCGAAGGCTTAATCCTTTGGATGTGAATTCCGTTCATCTCTTTGGTTTACTCCTATACTCCTAAGTAAGCACTTTAAGGTTCTCAGATATGCCATGTGCGTAATTAGAGGCCCGTGGTAATAGAGTTGCGAAGAATGTTATTCCATGCAATGTTGGAGCTTCATGAGAGGTAATGCGGCCCTAGGCGGCATTACCTTTCTCCAGGAGACGCTATTACGAAGACAGTTTAATTTCAGAAGTGTCGGACGCCTTAGAAGACTCGGAATTATCTTGAAGCTTAGCATTAGATATCCCCGCGGGACGTGTCTGGTAGCCCTGGGCACTCCAATCGTCCGACAGCCATCCTAAGATGCTATTATAAATCCCAAATATGACTTACTAGTGAAAGGCTGAACAGCAGTGGCGAGTTACATACTCAGCTTAGAAGAAGCATTCACAGCCCCCGCCGCAGTATGTAGCAAGATTGGCCTCTAATCCGTTCATTGACCAATTATAAAGGCGTAGAGCGAGTGATATCTGATAAATGAGGTTCTAGCAGCGCTTCTAAGTGCCATTCACTTTAGATTCAAGATATATTCAAGAGTTGGGTTCTCCAGTTCTCTCTAAGTAGCTAACTGCCAGCCACCAGATAGAGAACGAGGGCTTCTTTCGCAGGCCAAGAATGGATCCTGTGTTAGTAGCTCTCACAGCCTTGTTATTCTGCTTTACATAGCACTGGAAGTCATCGACTACTAATGCCCGGAAATCCCGTCAATTAGCGAGAGAAGCGGCCTAGCTACGGTTCACCGTTCATGTGTGGAGCTTAGGCTTCATCGGTGCATCAAGTACCGGTACATATAGGTCTCTATGTAGTCTCTCCGAAGTAACTTGACCCTACATATCAGCTTCTACCCATCGAAAGGAACGGGTCGTGTTTGGGAGCGGTGCCCCAAGGTATGTACCACGAATGCGTATCCGAATATTTACAAAATGGAATGCGACGACCACAATGTGCAACATGAGAAGATAACCTCAAGACGGATACGTACGGATAGGCAATTTCCAAATCGTGATCGCCACATTCGCTATGATCGTCTCGTGCTTCGAGACGGCAAATGAGCCCAGGTACACGATAGAGATCACGGGTGGACCATGCATTCGAGCTCCGCGGATCTGCTTGTTCTTGAAGATCATTTCCCGGGTGCTTGAGCGGATTAGAATTAACCCGTCAAGCGAGTACCCTTCAATTCACCGGGTGCTCGGTTTCAAATTCCGGCTTGTGCCCCGGTCTTGGTTTTATGAACAGAAGCTGTAAGTTGCCTATCTACATACTCCGATGTAGGACTCGTACTTTCTTCGCCGCATCGATGCTCCATCCGGCCGGGGACCCGCATCTACCCTGTGTGCACTGTGTGTTGGGAGGATTGCGTGAACGGGAGGGCTTTATGAAACGAAAGATACGACGATTGTTTGTCATGAAACATCACTCAACGAGCAAGGGTGTCCCGTTCACCCACGTGACCGCTTAATTGCAAGGCGACGAGCTACAGGAGAGGTATGATGTAAACCACGTCAACGCGCGGCCGTCCTGATCGCAACAAACCTCCACAGCTCTCAGTGCGCTCTACCATATCTAGTCTATGAGCCCGCCACGGTTCCCATCGCGAAAAGTAACATCAGTCACTGGAGCCCTCGCCCCCCGTTCGCTGCGCAACAATGGGTCCTGAACCACCATCGATGATGGTACCGGCCGATCGCTGCGACGACGACTGCGTTGCGCACCGGCCTGGGCAGCAGTATGCATCCTCGACGGTCCAGCTGCTCTTTGCGTCGATACCATTTGTTGTCACGTTCTCGGTTATCTCGATCATCGTTCTCCACCGACTATTTCCCGCACTTTGCGGCGCTGGCGCCCGTCACAACACCAACCCCGAGAGCCGCCTGCGCAAACGGATCTCTGCAATCGCTTTCAGCACAACGTTGGGAGCTACGGGTGTTCTGGCTGAGCTGGTGCTCTGCGAGGTTAGTGGAATGAAGGAGTCTCAGACGTGTGCCCTCGTGGACGCTAGAGGAGCTACCAGCAGTGCGACTGACAGCGAGGTGTCTCTCCCTAGGTCAGTGATTGGGTCAACAGCGATGCGCGACGATTGGCTTTTCGGACCGTGGTGGGCGTGTTATTGGTGTGTCTGATTGCGGTTATTCCGCTACTGGAGCTATACTCTCTGGTCGAGGGACGATGGGATCGGAAACGACGGACGGTGGTAGTGGTGGGTGGCTTCACGGCTTGGCTGTGGGTGTTCTGGACACTGGGCGACAAGCTGCCAATCCGCAGTGGAGAGATGGGATTGTGGGCTTCGAATTCAAGAACGTTGTGCCAGGAGTGCATTGCGAGGGTGGGCGTTGTGGGTGTTTCCCTCATGGCGCTGCTTTCGGGATTCGGTTGCGTGTCGACGCCGTGGCACAGCTTTGTCGCGAAACAACGGCCGGTGTCGGATACAGACGTCTCGCGCGCTCGGGGAGGCTTGGACGCTACAACGGAGCTGCTGAACAGCAAGAGGAACAAGCTGCGCTACTTGGAGAAGAAGATACAGGAGAAGGACTCCTCGCAAGACGGCTTGATGACCAAAATGATGTCGACGCTGCGCGGGGGCGATACGGATACCCAGGAGCATGCGGTGCTACTGAAAGAAGTCTCCGGACTGGAATCGATGCGAGCGTCGCTCTCATCCGAGCTCACACAGCTGGAGCGCAATCTCACCTTCCAGCAGCGTTCGCAGACCGCGAGGGGCCGCATCCTCACCACCGTGTATTGGGCCTTCTCAGTCTACTGTATCTACCGGATCGCGGCAACGACATTCGCGCACCTGCCGTTTGTGCGACACCGTGACTCGTCGTTCTCGCGCAGCGATCCCATCAGCAACGTGCTCGCGCTCCTGGCCGAATACTGGGATCCGCATCTCGACCGCGTTGCATGGTCACGGCAGATCGGCTTCCTCCTCTCCGGTGTGATCATCTGCGGTTCCCTCGGTTCCGTCCTGACGACGATCAACATGGTGATGCGGATTGCTCCCACTTCCATCAGCGACAATAACCCAAATCTCGCCCTGTTCTTCTCGCAGATCAGCGCAGTGTACGTTTTGGCCTCGGCACTCCTCCTGCGCAGTAACTTGCCGCTGAGCATGAGCACCGTCATCTCAGAGTCCCTAGGTGCCCCACTAGATCCGGCGTTCGTGGACCGGTGGTTCGATGCGTTGTTCCTGGGTGCCGCCGCGTTGACCGCAACGGCGTTGATGGCGTTTAGGGCGCTGTGGGGAAGAGTCACGGGTGAGCCGGATCTGGAGAGTGGAACGGGCACGAAGCAATCTTAGATGAATGAGTGAATGGGTATGATACTGCTATAGGTGTACGAAGACACGGATTGGCGTTGGGTTTTGCTTTTTGTTTCGATTTTCTATTCCCTGGAGTTCCGATGATTGTGATAGTCATCCTTTATCTTTTTTGTCTCGTTATCATGTTTAGGTACGCTCCGTAAGATACATATGGAATTAGAGCAGATCACCGTCCAAGACCTCGCGTGCTTCCTTATGACGATAAGCTGGCGGGGTAGAGTACCGTAGATCTTGACGTTCGCCTCGCATAGCAGCGGCTTTACAACGTCCCTTGGGTCCATTCATCCGGTGGGGTGGAGGTGGTAAGCTCCGAACTCGAAGCTCCAATAACCACATGTGAGAATCCGCGACTCCACAACTCCACCACCCAGGATATCCCTCAATTGCACTGCACTGTACATACAACAGCCACGATCACAACCACAATGTTGTTCCTCCGCCTAACCACCCTCTCCACGCGCCTCCCCCTCGCCGCCGGTGCCGGCAGGATCTCGCGGCCGCTGCAATCTGCCGCCCGCTGGAGCTCTACCGATGCCACGGCTAGCAGCAGCAGCAGCGACAGCAAATACGAGTACATCCTCACGTCGACGCCCCGGCCCGGCGTAGGCCAAAGTGCGCCCCCTCCCCCCTCTCGTCCCACCACCCCCACTCACCCACCACTCTCTAGTCACGCTCAACCGCCCCAAAGTCAACGCGCTCTCAACGCCCTTGATGCGTGAGCTCAACGCGGCCCTCCGCGCCTTCTCCAGCGACGGCACCATGGGCGCGGTGGTGCTAACCGGCAACTCCCGCTTCTTCGCGGCGGGCGCCGACATCAACGAGATGCGCTCACTCACCTTTTCCGCGGCATACGGCGGGGACTTCATCGCGCTCTGGTCTGAGCTGACTAGTGTTTCGCTGCCGATCATAGCCGCGGTGAACGGGCACGCTTTGGGCGGCGGGTGTGAGCTCGCCATGATGGCCGATGTCATCTATTGTGGGCCTAAGGCGGTGTTTGGACAGCCCGAGATTAAGCTCGGTGTGATCCCCGGGGCGGGAGGGAGTCAGAGGCTGGCGAGGGCGGTCGGGAAGAGTAGGGCTATGGAGATTGTGCTCACGGGCAAGACGTTCACGGGCCAGGAGGCAGAGCAGTGGGGCCTCGCCAGTAGGTGCTTTGAGACCCCCGAGGCGGCGGTCGAGGGCGCGCGGGATACTGCCGAGGCTATTGCCGGCTATGGAAGGCTCGCGGTTAAGGCGGCCAAGGAGGTCGTTAATCAGGCGTATGAGGGCTCGCTCGCTGAGGGGGTTAAGTACGAGAGGAGGGTTTTCCACTCGCTGTTTGCGACTAAGGACCAGAAGATCGGTAGGTTTCCCCTCCCCCCTCTTCGTACGGGATGATAAGGCACTGATGGGGGTGCTCTAGGAATGAATGCGTTCGTGAACAAGGAGCAGCCTAAGTGGAGCAACGAATAGTTTGGCACCACCGCTTCTAGTTGTATTGTACTTGTATGGTTTGCATTGATCACTCGGGCATGTCCTGGGTGCCGTAGGTATATCATGTAGATTTCTGCAGCGTAGCTTTACAATTCTCAAACCACGCCGAGTAGCCATCCTTCTCCTGTTGATTCCCGAGTACACACAACTCCGCCAGCTCCACCGCCTTCTTGACCAGCTCGTCTCGTTTCCGGTCCTAACCACGGCCGCCGTCAGCAGTGCCCTCCCGTTGGAGAAGTAAGAAGAACCCACCACATCCTCGAGATCCTCATCCTCGTAGAACGCCATTCCCACATCATCCACCAGCCTCGAAATATTCTTCGCGGCCTCCGCGATCCCATCAACCCTGTTAACATCTTCCTTGAGCCTCGCGTCACCGAGCAACCTCCTCTTCCTCGCGGCGCCAAACAGAATAGTCACCAACTTCAATAGCCTCAGCGCCTCCTCAGCCCTCTTCCTCGTCGCCTCATCCAGCCTCCCCTTCCTCGTGGGCCGATCCCAAAACTCCTGTTCCATCTCGTCCTCATCGCCCTCGGACTCACTCCCGTCGAGATCCTCATCCTCAACCCACCCCTTCAACTCCTCGCGCGCATCATCCACACACTCCGCCCACGCCCCCACATCGCGCTCCACCACCCCCCCATTCCCCAGCTCCCGCAACTTAAGCACCCGATCAGCAGCACTCCACACAACCCCCGTGTTCGGCAGCCGAGCGTCACCCCGCCCCCCGGCCACAGCAGCGATGTACTCGCCGATTGCGGCCAGCAGCGAGTCCGTCGCTGCCCGCGCCTCGAGCGTTAGCGCGCGACCGTGCGCAGCTGCTGAGAGCGAACATGCCGCCGCTGTCAGAGACGGGATTATTGTGCTGCTGAGCTCGCTGGTGAATTTTTCTACGCCGCCACTGGTAATGGGTGGTCGTAAAGTGACGGAGAGGTTCGTGATGTGCGCGCGCGCCAGCGTCGCGGTCGAGTGCAGCGCGGCGAGGGCGTCGAAGCTGGCGGGCGGTGGGGCGGCGGAGGTGGAGGCGGCGGAGGTGGAGGCGGCGGAGGTGGAGGCGGCGGCGAGCGACGCCCGGCAGTGCGTGATCAGTGTGGTGAGGGTGCTCAGGGAGGCGGATAGTGGGGTGGCCATTTTTGTGTTGTTGCTGTGTCGTGAAGTATGGAGGAAAAGTTTTGGCGAGGTTCGTGTGAAGATGGTCGGATGGTGGGGTGGATCTTGTGTAACGAGAGCTCTGGCTGGGTTTGGTACGGTCTGCTAGGTGTTAGTGCAACTGGGCGAGTCGAGGATGGTGATTAACTCTGGAAATCAAGATCCGAGGTACACTACACTAATGGATACCCAAGTAGATTTACGAGGCTGAGTACCGTTCCCAAGTTAAGTGACATCCTTATTCTGTATGTAATCACGATACAGCCAGCGCCAACGAGTGCCATCCGAAACAACCAATTACACGTATACGAGTATGAATACCGCTGCATACCCAGAACACAAATACGGTAGTAGAGTAGACTCCAACCGGATACGACGGATACCTACCGAGACCAGCCCGCCATACACACAACCCCTCGACCGCAGTCTCCAAGATTGCCAAACCCGCTTCACACGGGCACCAAACCCGCTTCACACGTGGCCAACCAACAGGTTAATGTGAGGTTTGAGGATGCCATAGCACTTCGGTGGGTCTAGTCAGCTCTCGGGTGAATGTTTGGCCATGTATTTAAATGCGTGGAAAATTGTACGAGGAGTCAAGAGTTGAGTTGAGCTGCGTGCAGTACCTAAATTTACAAGACAACATCAAGCTTATTGCAACCGGCCGCAAACTCGAGTAAGTATGCTACTCCCAATGGTAATGGTAATGGTAAATGTACACGCCATATGCATCAATCGATTCCAGTGCCAATTCCGACCCAGCCCTACCCAACCCAGCCCAACCCATCCACAGTCACCCCACCCACCAACCCAAAGCTCAAAGCCAAAGCCAAACTCCAGTCAAAAGCATGCATAAATCATAGACAGCGTGAGGAAAAGAAGAAAGGAAAGGAAAACAAGCCCATACACCCCCAACAAAACACTAGCCGGTGGTGAGAAGAGAGGGGTGGGGAGGTGGGGGACAAGAAACGTCCGCATCGAAGACAAAAGGAATGGAACCGAATCGGCCGGGCAACCGCTCTATAGTAGTTAAGTCGAGCCCTCTGGCCGTATCGACTGCGCCTGCGACGGCGGGGGTGGGGGCGGTGGTGGTGGTGGTGGCTGCTGCTGCTGCTGTGACCGCGCCTGCATCCGTCTCGAAAACGCCCTACTAAGCCGCGAGACGCCCAGCTCGGGCACGCGGCTCCTCCTAGTGCCGTTCTGGCGGTTCCGTTCCTCGCGCACCTGGCGCAGCGCAGCCATACGTTCGTCGCCGGTGGATCCGCGCGCTACGTGCAGGTACTGTGCTAGCCTCGAAGAGCTCCTGTGGGGGAGCGGAGGAACCGCCGCAGTCTCGGCGGCGGCGGCGGCGGCTGCGGCTGCGGCTGCAGCTTCGCTGGCGGCTTCTTCGCCTTCTGGGTGGAGGTCGATACGGCTATGTTCCGGTCAGCAGGAGTTACGTGGGAGGGCATGGCACGGGGATCACATACCACAGCGGACATGATCCCGAGACGTTTAGCAGCCAGGGATCGATGCAGTCGGGATGGTACGAGTGTCCGCACGGCAGCACCCGCACTTCGGTGCCCTGCTCAAAGTCCTCCATGCACACGGGACATTGGTTCTGCGAGGCTAGCGGTTTGTCCATGGGTGGTGCGGGCGTGCTCGCCGTGCTTGACGGCGGCGCGGGCGTCGTCGTGCCCGACCTAGTAGTAGTATCGGGAGTCTCCAGCACGTCGGGGGTGTCGGCTCGCTCGGACGGAACAGCCGCGGCGACAGCTCCCACGACAGCGGCAGCGTCTCCGATGTGTGGTGGCGGTGGGCTGGCCGACGTCGGGGTCGCCGGGGTCGAGGTCCCATCCTGCAACTCGAGATCGACCGGTTTCCCGACATCGGGCTCCGGCGTCACAGCACCAAAGCGAACGATCGGGATGGTATCCAGCACTGCTCTCGCCAGCCCCGTGGCCCTCGACTGCCGTGGCCGTCCGAAGCGTGCGATCGCGCGCGGCCCATATCTCTCCGGGTGCCTGTGCGCCCGAACCGCACCCGTGACTATGATCATCAGGAACAGCGCGGTGATGATGCCCGTTATCGAGTACAGTATGATCAGTGCGACGCTGGTGCCCGGCGCCGGGCCCGGCAGGCCATCGTTCGTTCCGGCCAGCTGCTGTCGCTTCAACAAGTGTCGCCTCAACACCGATGTCAAATCCCTAGCAGTATCGCCACCACCACCGCCATCGCCAGCTCCACCACCTCGGCCGTGAAGGTTCTCGCGCGCAATGACCCCTCCGCCGACGCCTCCTCCGCCACCGGGACTCGCCACCGCGCTTCGGACGTCGTAGTTGTGGTAGGGATTCGTCACAGGTTGAGCGTCCGCAGTGGCAGATAAGCACATCGCTACCAGGCCCACCAGCAACACTGTCACCGACGAAGACGACGACAACGACGACGACATACGCGGCCAACCCTGTCGTTCATCCCCACCTGCCCTCCTCGACGAGGGCGACCGCGACGACGACGACGACGAATTCGACATTATGTGACGAGCTCTCAATTGTTCGGTCGCGAAGGGAGGACGAGTGCGAGTGCGAGCCACACAGAAAACAGCAGCAGCAGAGGCGACGACGGGTAGCTGTGGTGGCAGCAGCAGCAGCAGTAGCAGCGGTGTAGTTGCACGAAGCAGCGGGGAGCGTGCGCCTTGCCAGCCCTGGTTAATGGCGGCGGTGGTAGTGGAGTAGAGTAGGTACGGTATGTAGCAACTAGAGAAAGCTTCGTTTACGAGTTATTTCATTTAGGCTACTAGCAGTAGGTGTGTCGGTTTGATGTATGTGGAGATGGACACTATGCAGAGCACGTAGGCAGGTAGAGTGTATAAAGAATAAAGGGGGAGGGGAGGGCGGGGCGAATTCTCGATGGAGGAAGGAAACGCCTTCAAGACTCAGGTAGGCGGGCAGGCTAGAAAAGGCAGTCTGTTTTTGGGTGAAGAATCCGGGAGGTTTTTTTGGGCTTTGGTTTTGGGTTTTGGATTTTTGGGTTTTGGGGGGCGGTTGTTCGAGCGAGAAGAAGGACCAGCGGACGTCGGACGTCGGACGGACCACGCACTATCCCCGCCGCACGACTTGCCGAATGTTTCCTTCCTCCGCGAGCCTCAGCCTCTCTTGGTCTCTACTGCTGCTGTTTCTGCTGCTGCTACGAACCAACAGCAACCACGAGTAGAGTACTCGCATACGACCGGTTGCGGGTGAACCGGATTCCGAGTGGGAGGAGCGCGGGGGGCAGCCTGGGGGTGGTGGGTGAGACTATAAGTGAGTGGGGCCAAGAATAGCCGTGAACGAATTTTTGAGACTTTTTGGCAAAAAAAATTGACGTAGGTATCATACTTGGAGTCTTGGATGTGTCCAACACGTACCCGTATCCGCTTTGTAAGGGGGAGAGAGCGCGATGCCTGGAACAGTGACAACCCCCCTCGGTTGGATTTCCTCCGCCTCCGGGGGGCAAAGGAGAGGGGGGAGGGGGCGGATTGATGATTAGGCTAGGAATCTCACGAAATATATTGGTGTCAAGACGAAGAGTTGGACGGAACACGCGGCGGCCGGCGATCTCGGACGGCTGAGTGGATCACTGAGTGCCTAGGTAAGTAGTAGGTACTGTGGGGGTGTAGGGATCGTTGCTAGTCCATTCTTCATCATCTTCTTCTTCTTCATGTTCTTCCTGTTGTTCTTCATTTTCTTCACTTGGTTAGAGCACACTTTCCGCTCTCCATTCACGCACTGCATCGAATCAGATCGATGGACAAGCGGGAATGCCGTGCTACACACACCGGAGCAAAAATGATCTTCGGGTGCCGCCATATTACTTATGATGAGCTCTTATGATACTACATAGCCGCTCCGCCGCCCAGCGACTTCCATCAAGTTCTACGCTCAGTGCTCACTGATCACGGAAGCAGCAGCCACACACGCCTTGGATCGTTGAGGGGACGGTGGAAACCGAACGCTACGATGCTAGGTACATCTACATAGCAGGCGCAGGAAGGCTGGCTTACGCTGCGGAGATGGCGGCACTTTTCCGCCACGCTCGCGACACGACACTGCGACAGCACTCAGGAGTCAAGTCTCACCGTCGGTCTGACTACTTTCCACTTCACTTCACCCTTCCCACTTCACTTCACTCTTCGCTCTCCATGCTTCACCCTTCACCTCCCACCCCACACGCTAATCTTGGTTCCTCCCCCTCCGCTCAGACCACCGCCGATAACGATGGCCCAGGATACCGTGCTCTACCATGCCGATTGATCGCCAGCACCAGTCCGAGCCCTATGTACGTATGATACATGATACATGACCAAGTACTCGCATACGCAGAGCATCGACGCTCCGACCGCAAGTCTGCGAGTCTGCGACATGATGATGCCGGCTGTCCCGCGTATATTTATATCCGCGTCGCTGTACAATAGGGATATACGCACCGACGACCGTGCACGGCCGTCAGATGTTCCTCGGAGTCTTAGAGTCTGGAGTTTCGGACCTGTTGAAGTCTGCACCTTTTTTTTCTTCTCTTCTTTTTTTTCCCCCATCTCTCTCTCACGGAGGGCCCGGACAGCAATTCGTATGTAACGTTACGGATCCCATCCATGTAAACAGCCTGCCTGCCAGCACTGTGCAGGTGAGGCTGACAGTGAGCGAAGAGGTTGGGGATGAACTTGGGGAACTGGGGGGCGTCTTCCGGCCTTTCTTCCGGCCCTGTCTCCCGGCCCTGTCTCCCGGCCCTGTTTTCCTGCAGCCTACAGGCACGTCGCAGAGTTTGAAGGGCTGACGAGGAGGTTATCGATGAAAAATGAGGAAATGAATGTGCGACTGCGTGTGCCGCAGAGGTGAAAATCACAGTGACCGGTAAAGTACATAAACTTGCTGTGCGATGTCGCCGCGAGCTCGCCGTGTTGGCGGTTTGGAGTGTTTAGAGTGTTTAGAGAAGCGAACAGTTCGAAATTCGAATGGAAATGACAAATCCAGTGTCTTCCACAAGTACCTAAATACCTCCTCCGTCGGATCCGGCATCAGCCATCATCCCTCGCTCGCTCCGAAGTTCCGAACTCGAGAGTTGTGTACCGCTATCTAACCTCTAACCAAGCAGGTACCCAGGTACCCAAGTGCACAAAGAGTTGATACGGTAGGTGTCACTGGCCACGGGTACCTACTCTACTCTACTTTGCTACTCCGGAGAGCGACGGGTGATTAGTTGGAGCTCGAGATGTCACTCGTCTTAGAGTACTATTCATCCGGATCCGGATTTGGGAAGTCGATATGTGTGTTTCCTCGATGTTTCTTCTTTATTTCGTCCGTCGAATCCTAGGGAATGTGGCACTGCGGGTACGGGCCTTGTATTAGCTACATATCAACGACCTCTCCTTGCAGCTTCCAACATAGGTGTCCGAGCGGTACATACCAAGTCGTGACATGTCCTCCCTCCCCCATGGCGATTGACTCTTGAGCACGGACCATCACTGTAATCGCAATCGAAGAAACATGTTACAAGACCACTGCCTCCCTAGGTACGGTACTAGAACTTTAAATAAGCAGCCTGGGTAGACAACCGTACCTAGCCACCTTCCGTTCGATATCGTCACCAGATAACGAGGTCACGAAGGAGCAACTTCCAGACTACAGTCTATAGGTAGTACAGACAATATAGATGACTGTCCATTAAACATTTCGTGATGGATGAGCCATGAGCGTGGTGGTGAGTGTGCATTCATTCATGCTACCTAGTATGTACCAACTACAGCACTCAGAATCGATGCATTCTGTCGAATATATTGTAGCACTGCCACGATTCTTACCCCTCAGTGGACTGTACTCTGCGCAGTTAATGAGATCTCCGGATGGTCTACGGTATGGCTCTTTTTGCATGTTCAGGTTTTTGTACCTACATCGTATCTGTGGTCCAAAACGGGCATTTGTGGTGTCTACAGAACGGGCCCTGGGCAAATACCTACTGTTGGCATCCTACATTCCTACTTCAAGAGCCCTTGGAATTTAGATATCATACCTAGTAGCAGGCGGTCTATCGCAATCCCTCCACAGTCGGTCCAAACCCGCGTAACCGCACTGGGACCATGGAGTGGATACGGCACGGTACGGCTGACGATATCATCTGCAATCAGGTCCGAAACTCCGGGACTCCGGGGAACGGAAACGAAAGTGGAGTCGAAGGGTCATAGACTCTGGAGGCGAAACCGCACCGCACCAGGTATTCATCCGGGAGTCATCCGGGAATCGGCGCTGCCGCTGACGCTGGCGGTGACGGTAACGGTGGCGATGGCGGTGACAGTGGCGGTGGGCCCGGCGCATCGAGTAGAGTGGTTACCCTCTAACCCGCCCACATACGCCCGCCCACCTAAGCCGCCCGCCGGACCGGGGCCGCGATCACGACGACGACGACCGCGTATATATGTAGCCTGGCTGATGGATACCGTACCTGGAGGCTGGCTGTAACTAGTAACTACCCAGGTACGTGGTAGCGTCGGCGTCGGCCCGGAAGTCCGGCGTGCGAACGTCCAAAAGACCGATGTGACGCCGTTGTTGTTGGAGGCAGAGGCGGAGGCGGAGGAGGAGGGGCAGGAGAGCGCGGTTCGCGGGTGGCGAGTCGAATCGTGAGTCGTAGGCCGCCTGGTGTACTACCTAGGACCGTAGAGTAGCTGGGGCGTTTCCGAGTAGGCGGCCGGGAGGACCGAGTTCGCACCGAGTTCGCACGTAGGTTTCATGTGTAGGTTACCGCTGGCTGCATCGAGCTCTGAAGTCGAAGTCTGAATCGTAACATCGTGATCGCGATCGAGAGGTTAGCACGCAGGGGGTTCCTTCAACACTGCTCCGCGCCGGGCGGGGATCCACCGCTGCCTAAATAGTCTTTGGGCAGATATAGACACGTCGCTTCTACACTCTAGAGTTGTTTCCATTATGTCGGAGAGTTTAGTACGTACCAACCTACACACATACCGGAGTACTTGCTTGCTTGCTTGCTTGCTTGCTTGCTTAGAGTACGTACATGCAGCCTGGACGCTGTGGAGTACAGCAAAGTAGAGTACAGTAAAGTGAAACGGATATCGATCGATATAGCGACCCGCCCGTAGGCCCAAGGAGCCCACACGGAAGAGGTCGAAAGTGACGATCAGCTAGGCTTCCAACGTAAAGTCTACCTGGTACCAGCTCGAAGCTCGAAACTCGTCGGCTCCAGTGTCCAGTTTCCAGTGTCCAGACTCAAGCTTCAGACTCCACTCGGTGGAATGTTTGACGCCTCGAAGGATTGCGATTGCAATTGCGTTTCCATACTTCCAACCAGGTGTTGGAGTATCATCCCCCTCGATCGCTTCGAGAAGCTACGGTATTAGGTACCTGGGTAGATACCATTTAACCTACGGTCATCGAAACGAATGTCAACACTCAGAGTTGAGTTGAGTTGAGTAGCGTAGCGTAGAGGAGAGTAGGGAGTAACCACCGCCATTCAAGCGACGACCTCCATCCTCCCCTCCCAGCCAGCCGCCAGCTTCCAAGAAACCCAAAACCCGCACTCAATCACCACCGCTCACCCTTCCCAGTTCCAAGCCTCACCCACTCTTCCACACCGCCAAGCCCCCTCGTCTCCCAGTGCGCCCGCCGATCGATCCCCCGTCCCCCCACATTCCTCTTCTGCCGGGGCCGTCCCCGTCCCCATCCCCGTCCTCGTTCACAAGCGATCCTCCATGGCACGGCTAGTTCGTACCGTACATAGCAAGCGGAAAAAGTACCGACCCGCGGGTTTGCATGCACCTACCGTAAGGGGGCAGCGGCCCCCTCGCGGCGGATTCTCCTGCAGAACAACTCATCGCGCGCGCGCCGGAACTCTCAACGGTTTCATAGTATGTAGAGTACGGTATGGGTGCTTTAGTCTCCCGGGGACCGGCGCTGGGCCGGTATGTAGAGCAGGTGGGTATGAGGGGGATGGATGCGGCGCCGGGCGCCGGGCGGACCGGGTGCCCGAGGGCTGGGGATTGTGATTACTGTACTCTACAGTGCGCTCGTATCCAGCCACACCTGCACCTGGCACGCCACTCTGAGGCTCCGCCGTTTCCACTAATAATCGGAGCACTCTTCGCTTCTCTCCTCTTCCAAGGTACCGTACATAGTGGAGAGAGCTTCCTTATCCGGGAACACAGCCTAAGCTTCAGCCGGTACTCCCCTCCCCTCGACTCTGCCGTACTCTACCGTACTTTATGCAGATGTCCAACGGCCTACGGACCGTCGCGGAGTAACCACCGTAGAGTACTCTACCTACCCCAGGAATCGGAACATCGAAATACCGGAGTGTTGAAATACCGGAACAACGGGACCCCCGAGCATCTACCGGTATGTATAGTACTCTAAACGCCGCCGCCGCCGCCGCCGCCGCCGCTGGTTCGGTGGGATTGACGCTCTTTGCGAACTGACACCTCGTATGCTAGAGTAGGTAGAGCACTCGTGAGCTCGCTGTTTGTGCCTCTCCGTGAGGGGATCGCTAGCTAGCTACCGGTGCTGCCTATACTGGTGCTAGTACTAGTACACATCAGCAGTCTATGGACTCGACATACGAAGCTGCAACTAACTTCCTGGCCTACATAGGTATTTCGCTCAGTGGCTTGCAGCAACAGGAGTATCACCAGCAGTTGGCAGCAGTGGCAGCAACAGTACCGACAACAGCAGCAGCAACACCAGCAACACCAGCTGTAACAGCAGTACCGACAGCAGCTTAAACGCACTCTTCACGCACTCTTCACGCACTCTTCACGCACTCTTCACGCACTCTTCACGCACTCTTCACGCACTCTTCACGTCGTGCGGTCGAGCCTTAGCAGAGCCCTAGGAGAGGTACTCTACATACATACAGTATGTATTGTACATGCCCTGCAGCGCGTATGTAACCACTCTACTCTACCGTACTCAACCGTACATGTCTCCGCAATCGGTACCCAAAGCACCTGCTACCTGCTTTGCACCTAGAGCACATTGCACCTAGTACTAGCAGAGCAGCGTAAACCTGCGTGCGCTGGCTGGTACCAAACCGACATTCTCTCGATTCCCTCGAGAGGAGCTTTGACCCGACCTTTTCCCAGTCCGTGCATTCAATCCGTGCAGTACAATCCGTACATCGCAGTGCAGCGCAGCGCAGTGCGTGAATTCCGTGCAGCTGCCTGCCTGCCTGCCAACAGATCCCATCCGGAGTTCTTACATACCAACATGCATACCAACATACCAATGCACGTGCACGTGCCATCCCACGTTGTTCTATCCATCTATTTTTTTCCTCGCAAATTTTTCTTTGCGAAGGAGCGAGCGAGCTGTCAGAATGTGAGCTGGTTCCGTCTGGTGTGCTGGGGTGGGTTGGGGTGATCCCGTTCCAGGGGGTTGGCATACATATTGGCATATTGGCATGCGGTAAGTTCTCCCGACGGATCGTGGGGAACGATGGGAGGAGACGGGCGGACGTCGGAGCGAGGGAGCGAGCGAGGGCTGTAGGATAGAGTGCGTAGAGTGTGTAGGATATCACGAGGTGCGAATGTTTGGAACGCCCGCCGCCGCCCGCCGCCCGTGTGGGGCTCGTTTACACGGGTCAATTGTTCATACATGTAGATGAAACGAGATGAGCCTGTGTATATTACTTGTTCATGTGAAGGCAGGAACAAATGGAACAAATGGAAGCGATGGAGCGGAATGGAATGGAGATGTCAGGGGTGTTCCACCCCCCATACTCTAGGGTTGAGAATGGGGGCCGGTCTCCGGGCCTTTTGTTTTTTCTTTTCTGTCTTGCTTTCTCGTATGCACTCCATGCACACCGTCAATCTAGGCACTATTCGCAAGCGATTCGCTGGTTTCCTCCGACGCGGGCTGCAGGCGATTGACTTTTTGACTTTTTGGTTTCCTGCACGTGTGGCGGGGACGGGAGGGTCGATACTGATGGGCAAGTCTTTGCGTGGTCGTGTCGGTGCCATCGTGTAGAGTACTTTACTCCATGTACGGGTAGGCATGGGGTAGTTTTGAGGGGCCGCCGGAGCCTGGAGGAGGTGTGTAGATGTCTGCTGTTATGGGCGGACAGTAGGTATGGTATGTACTCCGGTAAATATGATACCGGTACCGGTATCTACTCTACCTGTGTAAGGCGGGATTTGCAGCGGGGCCGTTTCGATGTTCACGATGATGATGACCAGTGCAGGCAAAGACTGCAGCCCATCCCTGAGCTCGGATGGACTGGACTGGACTGGACTGCTCAACTGCTCAACTGCTCGACCGACTGCTCAACTGCTCAACTGCTCAACTGCTCAACCGACCGATGAGAGGCATTCGATCGGGGACATTCGACGTCGAGCCACCACCACTAGGTACTACTGCCTGCCAGTCGGAAACTCTGCCGGAGACGACGAGAGCCAGAAAGATGCGCGAGCGTCGCGAGCGTCAGCCAGCATGGCGAACCTTGATCTATGTACGGTATGTAGCATTCGAGGGCCTGCCTGCTAGGTAGGTGCTCTAGTGTAAGGTTGTAGTCGTCGTCCTTGTCGTCGCCCTTGCCGTCGTCGAAACCCAGTTGATGTCGCAGCGAAAGCGAAGGTTAACTGCTACATGTGCACCTCGAGTACGCCAACCCGAGACGTCGTCGGCGTCGACGATCCGCCTCGAGTATGTACGGTATGTATGTGAGGGGTCTGCTACGTGTAAGGCATGGGATGGGGATCATCGGTATCGTAGATACGGCACCGCACGGTAGGTGTCCGGCCTTGGTCTCGAGTCTCGACCAGGCACAGCGTCGGCTGGAACCGAGGCGTATCGATAGGGCAGCCTTGACAACGCGGCTCGCGGACAGCGGGGAAGGGGGATTGGCCGGGCGCGGCTGTGGCATACGGCACCCACCTATCGGTCTCGGTCCCACTTCCCACTGTCCCAGCCTCGCGGGCAAACGGCACCAGTGAGCGATGGGAGGGGAGTGCTGCACGGGTACTGTGCTAGACAGTAGTGCTGTGTAGTGCGGTGCCGCGATGTGTCGTGCTGTGCAGTGCTGTATGTATGTCGGTGCTTGGTTAGCAGGCACATAGCACACATGCTCCATTTCACGGCTCTCATTCGAAAGCAGCAGGTATCAGAAGCACCGTGGAGTAGGTACTGTACATACATGTCGCCGCCTCCGATGCAGAGAATGCCTGTGTCTGTCTGTCCGCCAGTCCGCCCGTCTGTCTGTCTGTCTGTGCCTTTCCAGTCGTACCGTGCCGATGCGAGGCACCGAGCAGCGATTCGATTGGTGCCGATGGAAGGCCGGATGGATCCTGGATTGGTCCTGGAAGCCTCAACGTTCCATCCGACCCAGTTATCCAGCACCGAGTCGCTAGCGTGTGCTGCCACGATCCCATCCGCGACAAATAATAATGCACTCCCAGCTGTCTAGCGCCAGGGACCGGGTGCAGCTGTGCAGTTGCAGTGTGCACTTCTCCAACATTCCGTTCGTTCGTTCGGTCGTTCGTTCGCATGTCAGCCATGCACGCAGCCTGCGGCCTTTCTTCCTTCCCCTTCCCTCACCCCTCGTTCCCCGATGGCGATTGCGCTGCTTGCTTTTTTGGCGATCCCGACTGGGAGTCTGAGCCAGCACGCACACCACACACACACCACACACACGCTCGGACTCGGACTCGGACTCGGACTCAAGCCAGACTCAGAACTCAGACTCAAGCTCAGACTCAGAACTCAGACTCAGACGCCAGACGCAAGCGGGTTGGTAAGAGTGTGATGCTTTGATACCCACCGAAGCCCGAAGGTGCTGCGAAATTTCTGGAATCTTGGATTGCGCAGCAGCAGCAGCAGCAAAAATACCCACCACCACCGGCAAAAGTGGTTTTGTGGGGTATCAACCTGTTTCCATCCAGAACACCCGCCCGCTGCTCCATCTAGAGTGCCGTACCGTAATCTACATACCTCCTCTACTATAGCCTCTGTAACTAGAGGAACTCACTGCTCGGCGCTGCTCCATCTAGAGTGGAATATCCTTCACAAAACCGTTCCTCCCGTACCCAGGCAAGCAAGTAGCATAGGCACTCTATCTGCATCCGTGCACAGCGAACAGCGTCGTCGTCGTCGTCGTCGCTCCCATCGCCCACCCCCCGCGTCTGGATTCCAAACTCAGGAGTTAGTTCCTGCAGGAGTCAACGGTGCAGCCATCTCCCCCACGATTGATGTGGATGGATGGATTCGTCACGTTTGGTTATTTTTGAGTTCGGGTTGTGTTTGGCGGCTGGCCGGCCACGGTGCCAAGCCGTGCCGCAGCCTTCGCCCCCCTTACTTTCTGACTCCTTAGCCTACTGGGCCTGCCTGCCTGCCTGGCGGGCTGTCCTGCCATCCATTTATTTAAAGGACAACCTGTCCTCTACATCAAGTGTCCAGCACCCTCAACTCCGAGACCACCACCACCACCACCACCACCACTCCCACTACCACCACCACCACCATTACGAGAGCCCCCAGTGAATGCTCATCGAACATACCTTAGCTCCTCCCAGTCATTAGATAGCTCCTTCTCCTCTACCCTCATTACCTCCCTCCCAAACATTCTCTCTCTTCTTACCTTCCATCACCGAAAAGAAAGCAAGAACCACTCTCACTACAATCCCATTCGGCCCTATTCCCATCAGGCCCTACTACTACCACTACTACTCACCACCGCCGAACCTACCCTCCGCTACCAATCCATTTACTCCTGAACTCGCCCTTCGCTTCGTCCCGGTCTGCAAAGCTTCTCCAACATGTCGATTATCTTCGAGGACATCCTTGGCGCTACCAGATCCCAGAGCCCCGATGACTTTTCGTCACCGTGCAGCCCCCAGAGCTCGCGGGACACCACACCCACAAGCTCGCCACCTCCGTCATACAGTGGCTCCGTGGATGGCACAACAATCAAGACCGAGTCCGACAAGACGGAGACAAAACCCGTAAAGAAGAGAAAGTCATGGGGCCAACAGCTTCCCACACCGACCACAAACCTCCCTCCTCGGTATGTTCTGCTTGCGGACCCTTACCTACCTACCTGCCAAGCACCCTTAGACTAACCGTAATGCAGTAAGCGAGCAAAGACCGCCGAAGAGAAGGAGCAGAGACGAGTAGAGCGTGTGCTCCGTAACAGGGCCGCCGCTCAGAAGTCAAGGGAAGTCAAGAAGCAACAGTTGGAAGCTATCGAGCAGGAGCGAGATGTCCTCAAGCGAGAGAACGAGGTTCTGGCAGCCGAGAACTCGCACTTCCAGAGCATCGTGTCGCAGATGCAGGATCGCTTCCAGCAGATGCAGGAGGAGAACCGCCGATTGCGTCTGACTTCCGGATCCCCCGAACAAGAACAACAACACCAGCCACTCATGGACGACAAGCCTCTCGACGAGTTCGTCTTCGACACCAACTACGGTCTCGACCCCACCTCTCTCTTCTCCGCCACCGGAACATCCCAAAACGAGCCAGAATCCCCCTGTATGACACATCAACCTGCCGCGTTGATGTGTGACCTGCCGTGTCTGCAGGGGAAACCGATTATGGCAATATCTTCGATATTGATGGGATGTATCTGGATGGCAGCCTCGATTGTCTCTCGGACGGCGACAGTGGTCTCCCGTCTTCGCCGGAATCCTCTTCGGCCCTCTCACCTGAGCGACTCCTCGACGAGTTCCTCGACTGCGAACGGGGCGCTTCCCTGGCACATGACGAGTCTGATCTGCTGCACGGTTTTGGCGCATCTACGGATCGCGACGGATTGTAGCACGCAGCAGGCTGCGTCTAGTGCCGCGGAGGCTGCTCCGCGAGCGTCGAGTGATGCTCGCCTGGTTTCCGTCTCTAGTGTTTGTGGTTCGAAGTGGTCAAGGCGGAGTTTGTTGGACGCAACAAAACCCGTTCGGAGCCATGGGGCGAGAAGGGAATGGACTGGTATACGATCATGTCTGTTCCGGTAATTTTGGGTTGGGGGGTCCTCCTTGGTTTTTGTTTTTCACGTGGTGTTTTCGGTGTATAAAAGGCGTTCTTTCCTCTTTCCTCTCTAGTTGTTTTTCTTTTATTTCCTTTTTCATGAAACGTTTTTCCTTTCTCTGTTACCTTTCACAGCACTCCTTGGACGGGCCAGGTCGAGTCATGAAACGGTTGGGTGGTCTAAACAAAAAATACTTTTCTTTAACTTTTTCTTCTTCGGTCGTATTGGGAATATACGGATGGCGGTTGGTTGGGTTGGGTTGGTTGAGGGGGGTTGGTTGAGGAAAGCGACGGATAAGGACGGGGATGTGATGTGACGAGTGGGTTTGATAGCCGCCGTGTTGAACTGGCTGGCTCACTACTCGGATCAGAACTGATCTTGACTTGACGGAGATTTCTTGGCTGGTCTTTCTTGACTGATCTTCCTGGACCGACGGATGGGATGGGATCGGTGGAGGGGATGGTGACGGGATGGGATGGCATGGGGATGGGATCGGTGGAATGAAACGCGATGGGATGCGATGGGATTTGATTGATGGAATTGATGGGTTGGAGAAACCTGGAATTGATTGTTGTTTGCGATCATTACTACTCTTCATCTCTACTGTGCTTTCCTTCGGTGAAATGTAATGTAATGTGACATGTGAACTTGAAACGAAACGAACAAACCAAAAAAAAAGTTGGCACGCAATTATCTCGGCCGGACAATAGAAATGCCATGACAATTCCCTGCCTTGCCTACAGAGATGACTCCTACCTAGATGTATGTACCTATACCAAACCGAGGCAGAGCCATAATTTCATAATTTCATAGTTTCATAATCCCATAAACAACCATAACCATGCATTGCATGCATACCGGCAGGTACTCTACATGACCTGCTCGGTGGTCGGTGGTCGGCTTCATATAGGCATCATATATACTGGGTAAATGTACGGCAGCTAGATGGGCCTTACCACAGTATAGCAGAGTAGAGCACCGTAGTATATTCACCCCCGGATCCACGGATCCACGGATCTCCAGTTCCAGCTGCTGCTGGTCTCGCCAGGCTCGCCAATTCGGTGTTCAACTTTCAACTTTCAACATCATCCGATGTCTTTACTACCACAAAGTACTTTACATTTCAATATCCAAAAAATCATATCCGGTTCGTACTTGAGTATTCAAAGCAAAATGATATCCTATCCCATCCGAAAAATTCAATCCAAAATCCAAAATCCAAAATCCAAAGCCAAAAGCCAAAAGCCAAACGGATGAACGCTCGCAAATCTTGCCGAAAAAAAGAAGAGAGAACAGAGACAAAACACGCCAAATTCCCCCAACTAACCAACTAACCAACCACTCCCTCCCCACTCCTGCAGGAAAATCACAAAACGAGCGCAAGAAGACAAGACAAGACAAGACAAGACATTACAATTGGTTTGGTAGATGTGGGTCGAGGTCGAGGGGAGAGACAGTTTCGTAGGAGGTGTGAGGTGTGAGGGGGGTGTGAGGGTGAGAAGAGAGGAGGGCGGAAGGAGAAGGACTACAAGATGACGCACGAGCGCTTCTCCTTCGCGCCCTTCGCATTAGCACTCAGGGCGACGCGGGCGGCCTCCGTGAAAGCCTCGTTAACCCCACGGTTCATCTTCGCCGAGCACTCGAGATATCGCAGTGCCTGTCACCGTCGTCCGAATCAGTTCCAGTTCCTGCGCTTCCACTACTCCCGTAGCTAAGTGGGAGGACGGGGGGAGGGGGTTACCTTGATCTTCTGTGCTACCTGCAGCCCCTCGTGGTACTGAATAAACCCTCCCGGAATCTCGCGCGCGCTGCCTACCGCCTCGTCACCGGCCTCTCGGAGATCACACTTCAGCGCCACCAGCACCAGCTTCACGCCCTGACAGTTGTCGGCGATCTCGCCGACCCATTTGCTTTCCACGTTCTCTAGCGAGTCGCGAGAGTCCACCTTTCCATCCATCTGTTAGCGACTGAGTGAGGGGGGAGGTGGCTAGGGAAGAGGAGGAGGAACAGGGGGGCACAAACAGAGAAACATAGCATGATCGTGTGCGTATCGCTGTAGCTCAGTGACCGTAGGCGATCAAACTCCTCCTGGCCGGCGGTATCCCACAACGACAGTTCGATGTGCGTGTTGTCGACGTAAACATCGTGAACGTAGTTCTCTAGTGGCAGTGTTAGTGCGCGCTCTCTCTCTCTCACCCTCTCGAGCTCGAGAGGGCTGAGGGGGACAAAGGAGGGGCTACCAAAAACAGTCGGCTCGTAGACTTGCGGGAAATATCTGTTCACGCTCACGCGCGTCAGTCGCGATGGATGGGCAAGGGCAAGGCGGATGCCGAGGGAGGGGAGGACGCGTCACGCACCCCCGCGTGAAAACATTCAGCAGCGAAGTCTTGCCGCACGCTCCATCACCTATTCACGGTCAGTGTCCTTGCTCGGTCATGTGCGGTGCAGTGCACTGGCTGCGCGTGCGCGGGGCGAGAGGGGGCCCGTACCGAGCAGAACTATCTTCCGTTGTGTGGTCTTTCGGCGGCGCATTACAGTTAGTTAGCCTTGTGTGATTCGATCGATCGTTTGTTCGTTTATTCGTTCGTGGATTGTGGATTGTGTGAATGTGTATGTAAAGGAGAGTGGGTGGGTGGGTAACGGAGGAAGGGGGGATGGTGGTTGGCAGGCAGGCAGGCAGGTAGGTGCACGGCGGGTAGTTATGGAAATGGTTGGGGGAGGGAACCTTGTTTGAGCCGCAGAGGGGCATGGTGAGCGGCGGCGGTGTCGGCGTCGGTGTCGACGCGTGGTGCAGGGATGACGATTGGTTGGTTAGTTGGATGGATTGGTGGGCGGTGATGGGGCGCTGCTAGGAGGGCGGGCGGCGACGACGACGACGGATGGGGACGCGAAGGAGAATGGCGAGGAAGGAGGAAGGGGGAGTGGTGTTCTTCTTCGGATTGAAGAAAGCACACGACAACGAAAGTCATAAAAGTCTCACTCTATTCTCAATTCACCCCTTTGACGCCGACGACAGTTGCTGTTACTGTACCTACTCTACTTACGTGCATCTCATGGTCTATGATATCCCGTGTCTGTTAAACATCGCGAATGAGAAGTGACGAGACTCGGGAGGCTGGTAGGCATGTGCTCTAGGCAGCTCGGAGCTGGCCCCTGAATGCTGGGATGAGCTAGATGGGTATCGATATCTCGACCGACGACCACACGTCGGAGCATGTTTTTTGAGGGGCCGCACTGAGCACTGTTGAAGCGCCGATAGTTGGGTGTTCTCGAAACCATCACTGATGTCCGATGTCCATGTCTGTCTGTTCCAATAATAGACGCTGGTTGAAGGTACCTGTACTAGTATCGTGTGTATACCTTCGGGAGACCAATGCCCTCCGGAGTCCGCAGACCGAAAACCGCCAGGCACAACTTCGTGTGTCTATATCGCCTTCGCTAATAAAATCTCATGACAGCACTCCGGGGCGCAGGCAGCGCAAGGCGTCCCCCATGCTCGTGAAGTCCGCCGTGCAAAATATGCCGATACAGTCATCTTCATCTTCAGCCCGGGGCTGCATACCTCGGTCATGATATATAACCTGCTGAGCGATACGATGGTTATCCTCACCGCATGTAAATGGTAAGTAATCCCGAGGTCCAACTTCTAATATACGAACAAGTATCTAGCACCAGGTATCATGATGGACACAACGAGCCCCTTACAAAAGAAACCCGTAGAGAGGATAGAATACAACCATTCCCCCGCAAGCCACCAGACAAACATCCGCCCTCCGCTCCGCTCATCGAAAGCCCATCGAAACATTAAGTATGAGTAAAACAACAGCCATGGCAAACAGCAAGGAAAAAGCCAATAATTTTTTATATCAAGCTCTCATGCGCCGTTCGTCTATCTATCCAATCCATCCGCCCCGTAAAATGATCGTTTCGACACGCACGTACACTCATGATCTCCGGGCACACCACGCACGCGCACAAACAGCATCAATTACGACCGGGTGTAGCGGGTCTTGCCGAAGGTAAAGGGAACGTAGCGGTACTTGATCATGTGCTGGATCTGTCTCCTCATCGTCAAGGCGAAGAGAATGATCCAGTAGATGACGAGAACGGGCCAGAAGACTAGTACATCTCAGTCAGTTTCATATGCAAGCAGGACCCCCCACCACACCACCACCACCACCGCCGCCGGTGATGATTTATCGAGCCGAATTCTGATACATACCAGGAATGTCGCAAGCATCGAACATCGTCGCCACCATGCTGAATCCGATCGCCCGCGTGGCATTGTGCCAGAACTTGAACTCGGGCAGCCGGCGGATGAACGGTCTGAACTCCTCGTCCTGCTTCGTGGGCAACGCCGACTGACCTCCGCCCTCCATCTCGTCATCCTGCTCCAGCGACGGGTCGAATTTCGGCGTCAAGAAAGCGAGGAACAAGTTGAGCAGGTATATTCCGAGCGTGTAGCAAACTATACATCCCGAGAGCTCGGTCAGTCCTTCCATCCCTCTCTCTCTCCCGATTGAAACCGCCCACACGACGGCAAAATTGAAACGGATGGATGAATGGGATAACGAACCAATATACCAGCCGTGGGCGAACAGGATGCGCGCCATGAACATCAGCAGGAGGACTCCCGTGCCGATCCATCGGTAGACCGCGAACGGCACGGACTTGTCAAGGTACGCCTGGTAGGCCTATCCACCACCTCTCGCATCAGCCCTCCATCCATCCATCTGGGGGGGGGGGCACCTACTCTTGTGAAGCGGGAAGTCTGCGCGCTCACGGCGGCGGGAAACGTCTGGTCTGGAGGTACTGAATCCATAGTTGCGCTGAGTTGTGTTTGGGTGAAGTGAAGTATCGATGGTTGAAACGGGATCGTGTGAGTGAGTGAGTGAGTGCGGGCGGGCGGGTGAAGCTGCTGCTGCTGCTGCTGCGAAAGGGGATGCCGTTATTTCTTTCGGAGGAGGAGGCGAAGTCACAGACAAGGTTGCACACTTCAAACTGAGTACGTATGCGTGTAACCGTCGGAGCCTCACATACAAGTGCTTGGCGTTCTTGACGCCAGCTATGCCAGATGGGATGAGCCTTGAGAGTTTGGTGGTCGTGAAGGAATAGAAAGAACTTATCTTTTGAAGCTACATTCCGTCTGCTGTGATTCTAAGCTAGATATTGTTGACTCTTCATCCAACAATGTGAATAAAAGATGCATTCGAAATGACATGTGCGCTGCCTAGAATTAAGCACACACTATCACTCGATGGATGACTCGGTGTGATTCGTCGATTGTGCGAATTAAAAGGCAAAACGAGCCGGATTGAAAGGCTAACTTTGCTTTTACTTTTAAATCCAATACCGTCGCCTACGCTGCCTTTTCAACGTTTAGCCCTTGCCGGAGATGTTATTCTGCTGGATACCTTCGATGTACCTAGGTCGAATGTATCAGTCCTGTCCCCCGGTTTGACTATCTCCACCTGGAAACCGCCTTCATGGCTCATATTCAGAAACATGATTACTCGTGCACATACATCGCATTCAGAAATCTCTTCCATCTAAGAATGGGATCGGCTTGTCGAAATAGCAACCTCAGTGAGCACACTGAGGTCACAGGAGCATGATTTAGACATATTATCTCACTCGTCAATACAGTCCTCTCTTGCACAACGTGGATACAGGCAACGAACTCACTTCATCCCAAAGGGCTGGGCGGAGGGCAATAGGGAACCCACATCAAGCTTGCGGCCAGCGGTCAAAGACAGTGGGGTGGAAATGGAAATATAACTGCCATGATCTACTGAGGTTGAATGCAATGATGATTAAACCCCCTTCCCCCCTCAAAAAAGCCTCCCACTTCATCCCCTTATTGCCATTGATCTATCTATGGCCCATCACCACATAACCACATCACTAGTTCCCGCACTCCCCCCAGCGCACCTTCTCCCAATGGACCAAATGTCCCCTTCTTCCCCGCAGCCACACCATATACGCCAGCAAACTCGCGCCCACGGCGACCGTCCCCGCAGTAGCCAACCACTTGAAGTCCTCGGTCTGAGCCCATACGCCGGTGACAACCCACTGCGCCAGCTCCGCCGCGGAAATGAACCCCATCTCGACGCCGGAATACTCGCTGCGCCTGCCCTCGGGCACGTGGGTCTGCACAAGCGTCTGTGCGGAGAGATCGAAGATCCACAGGCCCATGCGGGAGAGGGCAAGGAAGATGAACAGCGCGGCGGAGGGGAAGGCTGGAGGACCCGATGTGGGGAGAGTAAACAGCAGGAGCGTCACTGGGATCAGATTGGTGAATTGCCACCAGAGTCCCCACAGGCCCATCCGCTCTATGCCGGCGGCTGCGGCGGCGGTGGCGGTGGGCTGTTTGCGCTCCATCATCTGTACGCCCCACGGACTAGCTACCGTGGCGAATACTTCCACCAGCGTGCTGAAGGTCTGGGCGATCGTGATCTCCGAAAGCGGGAACCCCGCGTTGAGGAGGAAGGTCAGCATCGATGCGGAGAATGAGAGCACGGGGAAGTAGAGGAGTGCCAGTGATAGCGATGGGAGCCAGATCTCGGTGGAGAAGAAGAGGCTCAAGCCTTGCGTCCATGAACGGAATACACTCTGTTGTCGAGTGGCCTGGACGGGCGGAGGTGATGGCGCTTTGGGAACCCGGAGTGAGGGGCAGCTCCTATAAACGCGGTAGGCGGTATGCCATTCTATCCCAACGGAGACGGCGTTTATTACGGCGATACATACGGCGGTCACTCGGACGCTCGAGGCGACTAGGGCGAGGACGGAAATGGAGAGGGGGGCGAGAAGCTTGCAGGTCAGGTCTATTCGTCGCATAGAGGCATTCAAGCTCAGGAGGAATGGCGCGGGCTCCGTTGCCGCGATTGCGGGGACCTGGGAGACGGTGAGCCAGCTGTCCCCAGGAGATCTGTAGAACAACATACCCAGTCCCGTTCCATCACCATCATATTCCCCACAGCGCTGAGTCTCTCGCCGATGCCGAGAAGCAGTACAGCCGCAAATATAATCCCCTTCACGACCGGCTTACCCGCGAACGGCTGTTGGTGCCCACTGCCAGCAACTCCAGTCTTCACACCAGTACCAGAGAACCCGCCTTCGACAAATACCTCTCCGACAATGGATATCCACCCCCCGCAAGCCAATATGACGAGTATTCGCTGGACAAAAATACCTATCCGCAATGTCTGCAAGCGCGACGGGTGTTGGTCAGCCCATCTGCCCACCGCAGACGAGAGCGCCAGCGTCGAGAGCGTTGTCAAGATGCCGCTACGTAGCTATTTAGTCCGTCGTACTTGCGGAATTCAGCGGGAGGAATACCGGATCGACGATGCGGTCAATGTATCTGGGTATGCAGAGGCCGTGAAGAGAATCTGGTGTACAATTCACTTTTAGCATGGGATTGCGTAAGGTATACGAGTTATAGTACCGCTGCGAATTCATAGCTGCGCGCATTCCATGTGGAGAGGAAGTGCGAGAGATAGAGTCCCCATAACTGCTTTCGAGTAACGCCTGGTTGCTGCTGCGGGTCCCGGTCTCCGCTGGCGGCCACTTCGGAGTCCTCGTTATCCTGCGCCTGCTCCGGGGCGTCGCCGAAATCATTGTCGCGTTGTGATAAAGCAATGTAACTCATGGACCACCAGTGTGCGGGCAAGAGTGATCGAAAGTGAAGAATTCTCCGTGTCAGGTCCAGTGTTTCATCAGTCAGACGAATCGACAGGGACAGGGGTCCACACAGCTCGAGAGGGAGCTTTGATAATTAGCCTTCCACACACACGACCCTTTGGCTCGCTCGTAGATCAGATCGCGCAAAGACACCACATCTGTTGCCAGCCACCATCCATGTCCCGACCACAATCCACCGCTACCACCAACTTACCGCCTCAGACAGCTCCAACAGCTCCGGCTGTTGCGACAGCTCCTCCGCTACCAACTTCTACAACTACGACGACAGGGACCGAAGATGCACCGATAGCAGCGGGGGAAGAAGAATGGTCCGAGGAAAAGCTAGTCGAATCGCTCCGACGACTTGACGACCTTCACAACCGCGTACTATTCCCCACCAACCGCGCGTGGCCGACCGCTACTACTGGGAGCTGACGGGCAACGTAGCTGATAGGACTCCGCACCGTAATTCCCAAGATTCTTCACCCTCTATCAGCCGAGTATGCAACTCGTAAGCCCCTCCCCCCTGGCCGATGTTAGATGCACGGGACTGAAAACGAGCAGCTGTGGACATGTTTCAGGACTTTTCGAACCGCGCGCTGTCTTGCTCCGAAGAAATCGCGACCTTCAATTCGCTCTACGTGAAGAGCCAGTCCATATTCGAACACGCGGCATCGTCGCGAGCGCGCGATCCGGAGGACATCCGAAGGCTGGCGGTGGGGGAAGTGTTTCTGCCGGAGGAGCAACCGCAAGAAAGCGACGGGGTTAAGAAAGAAGACACGGAGATGAAAGACGCTCCAGCTGTCGGCGAAGAGAAGGAAGAGGAGGAAGAGGTGGTTGAGAATACAAAGGACGAGGACATCGAAGATGTGGTGGAGGAGTTTTCGGGGAGGTTGATGCATCGCGATGTAAATGTGGAAGAACTTCCTGGGGGCACACCCGCGCGACGGTCGCTCAAGGTATGCGGCATGAATCTCTGGCAGTGGGGGGGACTTTTTTGCTCACGCTTTCACAGGTTGTTCTTCCACCACCGTCCTCCCTCCTCTTTACCATCGAGATCACCCCGTCCTCTGATAACTCGCGCGCCTTCGTCGTAACCTCCGTCAAAAGCGCAAAAAAGACGGATGCACCCGTGCACAATCTACACACGGGTATTATGCGCGCCGTCACGGCGCGTCAGTGGCCGGGGAACCTGGAGATGCTACTAGAGATGTTGGGCGCGTACAGGAATATATTCTCCGCTAAATGTGATAAGTGCAGACGGCTCACTGCTGGTAGTAAGGTGGAATTGCCGGTGGTGAGGAAGCTGGTCAAAGATGCCGGGGGCAAAAGGTGGATTGCGATTCATGAGGGGTGTAATGGCATGTAGCGGGGTGTAATGCTTGGGTACTTGGTGTAGTATACGTTGCGCATTAATGAATTTGAGTGATGTGGTGAGCAGCTTGGGATAGATTGTTCCGACAAGGGCAATGGAAGAGCTTCATCATCAACTCCCCGCAAGGTGACATTTACCGAGGATTCTACAACTGTTTCCTCGTCTCCGGGCCTTTTTGTTACTCCATAATACGGCCTAGCTAGATCATGGTTCACTTCCTCCAGCCTCCGCCTGGCAATCTCCGGGCCTTCCCTTGTTGGTTTATTTCCCCATTGATTTCATGCAGCCTAGCTAGACTATCTATAGAATTATATACTGACTCTCATCATTCAATTGCTTCAACCCACCCTCGAGACACTCACTATGTATCACTCATCGACATCCCAAGGCACCTATCTAATCACGCGATCATCTTAGCGTCCAGTGTTCTCTAGCAGCACCCCGCATACACACCTGAAAAGGCTTACTCGCAGTTCAGCCCACCAGCTCGAATCAACACTTGCATTGCCAGCCAGGCCAGCCACCACGACCACGGGTGCATACAAAAGGAGTCGTCGGGCCACTTGTCACAACTTTCCTACAATTGCAATTCCTTACCGCAAACCAAAGCCGCCGCGAAAAAAACAGAAATATGACAACCGCAAACGATATGAACCACCCCCGGCCGGTCCTGGCTGTTGCTGTAGGGATCATCGGCATGGGCGACATGGGGAAGCTTTACGCTCGCCGTATTGCGGCGGCGGGTTGGCGGTGTGTGTGTTCGATCTCGCGGCTCCCCGAAACCCACAGCTGACTGAGTGGGTACCGACAGTGTCAATGCTTGCGATCGCGCCGACAAGTACGAAGCGTTGAAGGAAGAGTTCGCAGGTACCTTACTTACATCCGTCGTTCGCGAAGACATAGTTGGCCGGAATGCGCAGCTGATGCTCTAGAGAGATTGAAAACGTCCATGTGTACCCCAACGGCCATCTCGTGTCGCGGCAGAGCGACTACATAATTTACTCGGTCGAGGCGGAGCTGATTGATGCTGTGGTTGCGCAGTATGGGCCTTGTATGTTCCGACCGCTACTACTCCTTGTGATGAGGAGGGGGGACTGACTATTTGGGGATAGCTACGAAACTCGGTGCAATTGTCGGTGGGCAGACTTCCTGTAAGGCGCCTGAGATTGCTGCGTTCGAGAGACACCTGCCGCCGGACGTGGAGATCATTTCTTGTCACTCGCTACACGGACCGAATGTTGATGCTCGGGGCCAACCGCTGGTGAGTTTTTGCAGCAAGCCAGGCCTTCACTGTACAAGGGCCAATTCTGACACAGACGTGTAGGTTCTGATCAAGCACCGGGCCTCCGATGCCTCATTCGCGCTCGTAACGCAAATCCTCTCCTGCTTCGAGTCCAAATTCGTGCACCTCAGCGCGGAAGAGCACGACCGTATCACGGCGGACACGCAAGCCGTCACACACGCCGCATTCCTTTCCATGGGCTCGGCGTGGACCGCAAACCACCAGTTCCCCTGGGAAGAAACGCGGTGGTCCGGCGGCATCGAAAACGTCAAGATCAACGTGACGCTGCGCATCTACAGCAACAAGTGGCATGTCTACGCCGGCCTGGCGATTCTCAACCCGGCGGCGCAGCGGCAAATCCGGCAGTACGCCGAGTCCGTTACAGAGCTGTTTAAGCTCATACTCCAGGGGAGCCGCGACGAGTTTACGCAGCGCATCACGACCGCGGGGAAATTCGTGTTTGGAGGCCAGGAAGGCAAGGATCTGCTGCTGAAAGATGACCTGCTGGAACAGTTCTCGCTCAGTGGCGTCCCCAAAGCGGAGAGGAAACCGAATTCGCATTTGTCGCTGCTTGCTATGGTGGATTGTTGGCATAAGTGCGGGATAGTTCCCTACGACCACATGATCTGCTCCACACCGGTATTTCCCCCCACCCCCACCCCCACCCCCACCCCCACCTCCCCACGGGCTAACAGAAATACCTAGCTCTTCCGTCTCTGGCTCGGCGCAACAGAGTACCTCTTCCGGCAACCCGAGCTTCTAAACGACTGCATCCGCTTCGCACTAGACGACGAAGGGTTCCGCAGCGACGACCTGGAGTTCACGTTCGCGGCGCGGGGCTGGAGCGAGGCCGTCTCGTTCAAGGACTTTAACGGCTACCGAATGCGCTTCGAGAAGCCGCAGCAGTACTTTGCGCCCCGCTTCCCCGAGGCCATCAAGCTCGGCAATGACATGATCAAGAAGATACTTAATAGGACGAGGGAGCTGGAGTCGAGGTGAGGTGGGGTGGTGGATGACGGCTACATACATACCTGGGTGTGAGGGGATGACGGTACGGCTTGGTAATATATGCTGCGTTCAATGGGCTGTTTTGGTGCTGGAGCTATCTTTGCGGTAACTTCGTGAGCGTGACGGAGGTGGGAATCCTTCATCGGAAGAGACGTGACGCTGTGCTGGTCTACCGATGTACCAGGAGCTGCCAATAAGTGGTGCCTCACCACCATTACGAATTATAAGCACTAGTCCATAGTAGGAGCACACTAAGCCGGATACAATGAAATGAGTGAGTGGTTGTGACTAAGTTGTATGGGGGAAAACCTGGTGAGGCAGCACTTACCCTTACAACAAGCACTCACAACTGCTACATAGATGGTTGAAGCTTACTAGCCGACTTCATTCCGACGTAAACTGAATTATAAACAATGGCTAAATACAACCCACGAGTATAAATCTTATCAAGCGCAAACACAAAACATAAGATGCATAAGCAATGAAATTGGTATTAAAGATCCCCCAAGCTCAAGCTTTCTCTCCAGTGATCACTCCGGAAGCCCATTCTCCATGAGCTCCTTAAGCTCACCCAGGCAAGCGACCGTTTCTGCCGGGCTCGCAACCCAACTAGTATCATCAGCGCTATTTCACTAGGAGGAAGAGATCGGGGAGGGTGGAAGCTTACACAGTTGTCCCCGCCATCCTCGCCTTGAAATCATTATGCCCTGCCGAGAGGAACTGATCTCCAATATGCAACGTCTGATTCCCCTTCACATCACCAAAGAAGCGTTGACAGCAAAGCACGCCCAGCCTCTTATCTCCAATATCGACGAAAACATCGTTCCCGCCGTTGAACGCGCAGAACGGCAGTCGTTTTCCAACCTCGCTCAGCTCCAGCGTCTTCTGCGCGCCCAGCACCGCCTCCTCCAGCTGCTCGCGCGCGAACTTCCCGCCAGACGAGTGAATGATGCCGACGGCGCGCTCCTTGCGGATGACAGTGGCCTCGAGCCGCATGGCCTCGGTGGAGTCCTTGAGACTGTTCTCGGCGATGTCGAGGAGCCCCTGGACGTCCTCGTCGGACCAGGAGCGCATCTCGTCGAGCTGCCATTCCGTCCGCGGCACCCACTCCAGCAGGTCGGCGTGTGTGGGCGACGACCGGAACATGTACGAGCTTTCGCCGCCGAGGACGATGAGGTTGCGCTTTTGGTAGGCGGTGAGGACGCTGGAGTCGCGGATCGATTCGAGGAGCCCGTAGAGTCGCTCCCGGTACCGCGCACCGTCCGTGTATCCCGCCGCTGTGACGATGCCGATGCACAGATTGCGCTCGAGAAGCCACATGATCTTTTCGATCACCGGGTTCGTGGGATCGAGGCATTTGCCGTCGTCGTAGAGGGTGACGTCTCCGTCGAAGGTTATGAGCTTCGTGGGGCCGTCGAGGGTCGCTAGGGACATTATTTGTGCGGTGTTGAGGATGAGCTGCGATTTTTTTCTCCATCAGCACCGGGCGATATGGATGGATGGATGAATGAACGGCGGCCTTACACGAATATCATTGAAACTGGGTGCCACAAACCGCCGCGACGAGATCGCCCGCCGTTGGTCCTGCACGGCGAACGCCTTCTCCAGCAGCAGCGGTGTAAAGAACCGTCCCACCGACGGCACCAGGAAGCGCAGTTTCGAATGCTCCGGTTTCTCCGCTGCATCGCACGTAACTACCCAAGTGCATCAACACCCCCATCTCTCCACCCACACATCTCATCGTAAGGGAGAGCATACTGTGGTCATTCACCAACCCCTCAATATCCCTCATGATCTCCCTGTACCGCCTATGCGCCTCCTCTGCCATCTCCTTGACGGAGGCATTACTCGACGCTGTGGGCTGCGAGTGGAGAACGAACGGGACGGCCAGAAGACCCTTGATGAACTCGATTAGGGCATCGCGACGGTGGGCCTGTGGAGCTTTAAGCACATCATTCAGTATACTGTTTTCACGAGGGGTCAATGCCCGGTGAATGGCTTGCCTTCAGGGCGTATTCAACTCGGTATCTGCGTGGGGGGGTTAGCTTACGCAGCTCCTAGGCTAAGCTCCCTTGAGCTTGGTTCTCTCGTACCTGGTTGTCATTATTCGTATTGATCTGACCTGGGGCTTGTATTCGTTTTCGTATGCGTGTTCAGTTTAGAATTGATGGGGAGCAGAAGGATCAGCGGCAGGAGGACGGTATATAAAGACGAGCTGTCCGTTCGCCAGACGAGCTCCCAGGGAGGTAGCTGGCTGGCCATGGAACGTGTAGCGTAACGTAAGGAACCCGATAACAGAGAGCAGGTGATCACGCAGCACGGCACTGACGAGGATGATGTGCCACCAACCGGCGGCGTTCGCCGAGCTCCCCCAGATTTTGAGTTGGGGACGAACGAGGACTGACAATCGCATTATGTATAGTACACGACTATGTGCCGTCGGGGGACAACTCAAACGGCCGGCAGAAAACGAAGTCAATGCGCTCTGTGGGCAGCCGGCCGGCCAGGAGGTCTCTTGTTCACTTGTCTCTACGTCCCCTGCCTTATGCTGCCTGTGGTCTGCCGGCAGCCCGCATCGACTCTCTTCTTCAGCGTCGAATCCGTTAGATGCATGCGCAGCAATCGAGCTAGTCGAGGTGGCCACGGGAATGTGGCCAAGTCATTCGCCCTTCCGTGTATGCTGTCCAATATCTTTGGCGTCTTTTCCTATCGCGACAACAACAGACAGATACCGGTATGATGGACCGGTGGAGTACATAGAGTACTCTGCCTCTGCCTGTGTGCAAGTACAATGCCAATGCCACACCATATCCGCGTCCAAATTGTGTGGAAGGATGATGAAGGATCAAGGAAGGATAGATGGAAGGATAGCTGCACTCAATCGGTGGCCGGTGAAGACACGCACAGGCTGTGGTATCCAGCTCGGAACTTCACAAGCCTTTCATTCCGGAGCCTTCGTTTGCGTATTCGTATAGATACAACTAGCACTCAGTATTCGTTCGCCACGGGCTGGGGTGCCGCTCACATGTGTGTGGTGTTGTTGCGTAAAGTGGCCACGCTTAACGAGTGTCGGTTCCTGAATCCCTGTCTTGGCTCGTAATATCAGCCCCTTTCGCGGACCGTCGTTTTCGTAACATCCTCCGCGTACTCGGTATCAATTTCACTACAAAACGGTCGCCCCTTCTTTTTTTTTTCTCCCCTCGACAACACCTTCACTTCTCACCTCCTACCTCCTACTACCTTCTTCGCCTTCGTTCAGTCTCACATTTGCCAACCTTAAATCTTCTTCTCCATACACCAAACACATCAACAATGGCCGTCAACAAGGTTCAGCTCGAGCAGGAAGACCATCAGCGTGATGCCGACTTCAAGAAGGCATTGCACGGAAAGACCGCCGAGGACTCTGTCGGCTTCATGGCTATGATGGGAAAGGACAAGGATGCCCAGAAGGCGGCCGTCGACGAGTACTTCAAGTACTGGGACGGAAAGGGAGCCGGAAAGGAGACGGAGGCGGACATGAAGGTAAATAACCACATCAACCCATTGACCGTTTTCCTTGGCGGACGGAGCCTAATAGATATGACAGGAGCGTGTTGACAGCTACGCCACTCTGACACGGCATTACTACAACCTCGCGACGGATCTGTACGAGAACGGCTGGGGCCAGTCGTTCCACTTCTGCCGCTTCTACAAGGGCGAGGGCTTCTACCAGGCGATCGCGCGCCACGAGCACTACCTCGCCCACATGATGGGCCTGAAGGCGGGCATGAAGGTCCTCGACGTCGGCTGTGGTGTCGGTGGTCCCGCCCGCGAAATGTCGCGCTTCACGGACGTCAACATTGTCGGTCTCAACAACAACGACTACCAGATCGAGCGTGCGACCAACTACGCCAAGAAGGCCGGTCTCGCCGATAAGCACTCGTTCGTCAAGGGCGACTTTATGCAGATGTCCTTTGAGCACAACTCGTTCGACGCCGTGTACGCGATTGAGGCGACTGTCCACGCACCCAGTCTCGAGGGTGTCTACACCGAGATCTTCAAGGTCCTCAAGCCCGGTGGTGTCTTTGGTGTCTACGAGTGGCTCATGACCGACGACTACGATGCCACCAACGCCCACCACCGTGAGATCTGCCACGGAATCGAGATGTTTGTCCCTCCATATTCGTTTCTCCCTCGCCGCAATTGCTAACTTTTCTCAGTGGTGACGGAATCTCCCAGATGGTCAAGATCAGCGAAGGACTCCGCGCCATCAAGGCTGCCGGATTCGAGCTCGAGTACCACGAGGACCTTGCCCAGCGCGGTGACGAGATCCCGTGGTACTACCCTCTCGCCGGTGACATGAAATACTGCCGTTCCGTCGGTGATCTCTTCACCGTCCTGCGGATGACCAAGGTCGGACGTGGAGCTGTACACAAGCTCGTCGGTGCGCTGGAGATGATCGGTGTTGCGCCCAAGGGAACGCAGAAGACTGCCGACACCTTGGCTGTGGCTGCGGATTGTCTGGTTGCTGGTGCTAAGGTACGTCCAGATCCAACCCCCACACTTCCTGGGAACCGAATGCTAACTGCTTCACAGGAGAACCTGTTTACTCCAATGTACATGATGATTGCGCGGAAACCTTTGAACGCTTAGGTTCATTTCGTCCAGTTGTTTTTTTGGCTCTTTCTTCCCCTTCACACGTACCACCGGCTTTATACGCGTTTAGATTGGCCTTTACTCTACCAACATATGGAACGAAGCGATGATATAATTAATTAATGGGTTGTCTTTCACCTTTCTTCTGGTGTTTTCATTTTTTTTTGCTTTCTTGTATCTTCTTTTGGTAGACTATAGGGTGGATAGGCGGAACTGGATAGAAATGGCAGTGAATTACTCTCCGAGTAATATCGGCCACTGGTAATCAATGATTTATATCTCCAGTGAAGTGACTCAAGCACATGCGGAAGCAATACGTTTATTGTCACCCCCGAAGTAAACTTTAAAGTAGGTAGCCATTTTTGAACTCCCCCGCACCACCAATCAATCGATTATCAAAGATCTCGACACTCCACATCTAAGCAAACAGAACCCTGAAATCCTCCTTCTTGACGACACCCTTAGCAGCCAACGCCTCCGCCTGACCAACATAGACAGCCTTGACGGCCTCGGGGCCCTTGCTAACATTCAGCTTAGCAACGAGCTCAGCCAACTCATCGGGGTCGACCTTGCTCTGGATGAGCTCAACATCGTTGAGCGCACCATCGATAGCCGCAGGAGTGGCGTCGCCGACAACAAGGTAGTTGTTGTCCTTGACGGAAGCCTTAAGGACACGACGGTTCTTCTTGACAGCCTGCTTCGCAGCCTCCTTCGCCTTCTTTCCAGCCTCACGGCTCGCCTTCGAGGCAGCCTCCTCCTCAATCTTCCGCTTCGCATCCTCCTCGGCCTTCTTCGCCGCCTCCTCAGCCAGGCGCTTCTCCTCGGCCTCGCGGGCATTCTTCTTTGCGTTGCGGCGCTCCTTCTCCTGCTCTTTGAACACCTTAATGCGAGGGTCGAGAGACAGGCCTTTGTCGACGAGCTCGCGCAGGCGCGCAATGTCCTCGTTCTTTCTCTTCTTGCGGGCGGCGTTGTTCTTGCGCTCGACGTGGCGCTTCTGGTCGCGGTTCTCGTTGTCGTCGGGCACGTCCTCGTCCAGGTACTCGAACGTGCGCCACGAATCGAAGTTGTAGAAGAAGTTGTAGAACTCGTCGACTTGCTCGCGCGCCGACTTTTCGTTGCCGAGTGTGGGCACCGGCTGCTTCTTCGAGAAGCGGCCTTCCGCCGCGAAGACCGGCGCCCACAGCTTGTAGAATGAGCCCTTGGCTTTCTTGGAGGGGGGGTCGACATCCGCGTTGTCGTCGACACTGTCGTATTGTCGGCGCTTGACCGGGTCAGAAAGGATCTCCATCGCCTTCTGGATGCACTTGAAGAACGAGTCGTCCTGCTGCGCGCCGGAGCTGCTGGCTGCCTTCTTGTCCGGGTGGTGCTTCAGCACCTTGCGGCGGTGCGCCTTCTTGATCTGCTCGTCGGTGGCGCGGAAGCGGTACTTGGACAGGCCGAGGACGGCGTAGTGGTCTTGGTTCTGCACAGTCGTCAGCTCACCCACTCGCTCACTCACCCACTCAGTAGAAGTTATGGTGATGTTACCTTCCAGTCCTTAGGATCCCGCGTGAGCATGGACGGGTCCTCGGGCTCACTGATCTCGCCGGCATCCTCCTCCTCGACATTCTTGACCTTCTTGGAAGCCTGGATTCTATCGTCCTCTGAGAAAGTGCGGGAATGACGCTTCTATTCAATTCATCAGCCATCCATCCGCATCTGCATCTGCATCCCCTTCCTTCCTTTCTCATAATCATCATCATAACGAGAAAAAAAACCTACTCTGCGAGCATGAGCCAGGAAGTGGGGCCCCAAAGGCTCCAGCTTCCGGTCCACAGCAGCCGTGATGGATGCGTGCGAGACAAAGTTGGAGTCTCCGCCGGTCCACTCGCCAGACAGGGCGGGGAGCGCGTGGTCGAATTTGAGGGTTGCGGCCATCGTGTGTATGTGTGAGTGGTGGTGGTGGTGGAATATGTGTGGAGTTCTCTCAAACAAGGCGGGGTGAGTTCCTAGCAACCTTTTTTTTTCCTCGCATAGAACGGGGAGCCAAGCCACCAACCAACTGACAAGCAAGCAAGCCAATCGCAGCCTGCCGGCCGGTCGGGTCCAAACGCAACACAACACATCACGCCGCCCCACGTCGCCCCGCCCCGTCCCACCACACGCACGCATGACAACAAAGATGTCAACACTCCCGCCGCTCCCACCGAGCATCCCCGCATTCCTATCCGCCTACCTCCCGCCGTCCTCCTCCTCCGCCACCCCCACCCCCTCCCCTTCCCCCGTCCCCCTCCCCACCCGTCCCTTCGTAACACTAACCTACGCGACCTCCCTGGACTCGCACCTCTCCCTGTCAGCGGGCGTGCAAACGCTCCTTTCGGGCTCGGCCACAAAAGCTTTAACGCACTACCTGCGCACGCAGCACTCTGCGATCCTGATCGGCGCGTCGACCGCGATCGCCGATGACCCCGGGCTGAACTCGCGGCTGCCCGGGACTCCGCTTGCGCGCCAGCCGCGGCCCGTAGTGCTCGATCCACAGTTCCGCTGGCGGATCGCACGAGACGCGAGGGTGCTGCGGACTGCTGGGAGGGGAGAGGGGAAGGCGCCGTTTGTTTTCGTTTCTGCCGCGGCCGGGGGTGAGGTGGAGGCGGACGAGCGGGTGAGGCTTCTGGAGGAGGCGGGTGGAAGAGTCGTGCGCATAGATGCGCCGCCGCCGTGGAGTTGGAAAACGGTGCTGGAGACGATTGCGGCGCTGGGGCTCGACAGTGTCATGGTTGAGGGCGGGGGGAAGGTGATTAATGGGCTCCTCCGGAGGGAGAACCGCGGGTTTGTGGACTCGGTTGTGGTCACTGTTGCCCCTGTCTATTTGGGCACGGGCGGTGTGAACGTTTGTCCGCCGAGAGTGGTTGAGACCCAGGCGGCCGTCAGGTTCACTGATGTGCTGTGGACCGTGTTGGGGAACGATGTGGTTATGGCCGCCAGGCCGGACTTGAGCTGAGGCGAACCTGGGTTCTGGAACGTATGCGGAGTACATAGCCAGGGCTTTGAGGAGTACATACGCTGTAGATATAGACTACAAAAGTACATACCTAATACCTATACGCTCATTCAGGTGCCTTGGGGGTGTACTATACCGAGAGTGATAATTCGTGATCAATCAGTCACCATCCACCTAGGAACAGTGCTGTCATTCCATCTTAGCTGATCCCATTCAACCCGAATCAAGCTCTACATATAAAACGTGTAGCAATGCTCGCCCACAACCCAGCCCAGACCATATGAACTGCACCATACAAACAAGTTCCTGATATCAAACCCAACCCACATTCCATGATCCATGAGCAAAAGAGAAGAAAAGGAAATGATAACAGAAAGAGAATTCGAAACCCACGCCGGCGCCCCATGCACATGATTATTTCCAGAGACAAACAAATAAAAAAGAAGAAAAAGGAAGAAACCGGGCTGTAAAAATGACAATTCTGGCACGTGAGAAACAAAAGATGAAACATTGAAAATGGCAGTACCCTAAAGCAGCAAACAAGTCCGCACATCCCGAGACACCCCAATATCCGAAAATATAGAAGTGATAGGATATCGTCTGCACTCCATGGCACAAGCCAGAGGAAACCCCCTACCAGTAGTTGCGGAGATAGGCACCACCTGATCTCTCGGCAGCAGTGCTATCGGCCCAGTTACCGACATCGGTAGCCTCGGCGAGGTTGGTTATTTCATCATCGTCATCCTGGGTGAAGGTACAGATAGACTCGCCATCGTCACCGTCCACGTCGGCAAGTTCCTCTCCTCCATCCTCGGCGTATAAGACATCGAACCTATTAGGACGGCGCTGCTGCTGCTGCTGTTGCTGGCGCTGCTGCTGCTGCGGGGGACTCGACTTTTGGCGGGCCTCGGGGTGATGGTAAGCCTTCGGATCAGAAAGGGGTTTCGAACACTCGTCGACGCCGAACTCAATCTTGGATCCCTTGTAGTAGGCTCTGGAACGCAAACAAGTCTTGGCGAACAAGGCGGCACAGATGGAGTTGAGGTTGCACTGGAGGTCGCCTTCGATACGCTCAATCTTCTCGACCCGAAGGTTCGCGATATGATCGAGATCCTCGCGGAGACGTTCTTCAGTTAGGGACGAGGGGGGATTGCGGATCCTCAGAACACGCGACGCGCCTAGAAGCGAATTAGATTTATCCACCCCAGCGTCGATCGGAATAGAGTAGATAAGTAAGGAGACATACCATCATGCTGGATCTGACGCGCGATGTTCCGCAGGATGACAAACTGCCTGGCATTTTCGCGCCACTTGATTTCGACCTAAACTGTCGTCAGATTCAAGAGAATGGAGAGAGGTGCGAAGGCACTCACTCGGCGGCCTTTGATGTAGATGTCGTTCCTCTTCGCATAGCGAAAGTATGTCTCTGCATCCACAGGGTCTACGAATGAGACGGAAGCACAACGATCCTGGTTCGATTGTCAGAAATGCACGATCCCAGGTAGCGCGAGGGGACCCACGCTGTTGTTCATCCACACATCGACAATAGGACCCCCGCGAATAACCCCCACCAAATCGCAGTACTCGGCATCTTTTGGAATGCCGGTAATGAAAAGAGTTCTTCTCAACTTGCCTCCCCCTCCAACCCCTCCCTGAACGCTAAAGCCGTTGGTGTTGCTATCCAGAGTCTCGTTTTGCGACGCATGATTGTTGGATGTTTGCTTCGCCGCACCACGCCCGTGTTCGTTTCCGTTCCCATTCCCATTCCCGTTTCTATGAGAGTATCTCCTTCCATTCTGATTGCCATACTGACCACTGTGGTGGTCATCGTGCAGATCCCTTGCCATTCCCGCATTATCCCTAGCCGGAGTAACAAAGGACTCGGTGTCCGACTGCTGTGGGGTGACTGGCGATGGCGGGGTATATTCCACGGCGGCACCATACTGCTGCTGCTGCTGCTGAAGGCCGGTGTTGATAAGAATCTACGACAGCCGTTAAATACCGACAACCCACTGCGACGTCTAAAAAGTGGGTAGCAGCGATAGGGAAAGTAGTCACCTCGAGATTCTCGATCGTAACTCCTCCAGCAAGCAGAGTATCCTTCAAAGCATCTGCGTTTTTGGCGATATCTCAGTAAGTGCAATTACTACCAAAATTGTGGGGGATAGGGAGTGGAAGATGGGGAAGCAATTACTGTATTCATCGTAGGAACGAAGGAGAGTGCGATACTCGTCCAGCCTTATGACAACACTCCTGGACTGGTCGAGGATCGAGGATGGCTCCTGGATATTGATGTCGCCATAGCTAGCATCATCACCTCCGTATCCCTTGAGCCTTGTCAGTGATGACTGCAAGCATACTCGGTCTGCCTGTCTCCGCTCCCTCACAACACTCGTTTCTCTCCTCCTATCCTCTTATCTCCTCCGAGCTATCTAGATAATTTGTAACCATGCAGTGGGAGTAAACAAACATTTTGTGTTGTGATCTCGTGCTGAAGCATAGGACCGACGGCGCCACGATGAGCTCCGCTCGTGCGATGGTTGGACGGCATCTTGAGGGGAGGACGTGTGTGGTGTTCGTGGGTAGTGGGGTGGGGGGACGAGGTAATGAGTACGAACGATGGTGGGGGGGGTGTGATGAGTCGAGCTGCAAACGAGACCGACGTCGTTCATCGCGACAGAAAGATATCCGTTGGAGGGAGCCGGGGGGACAGGTGCCCACTTGCATCAACGCACGTTCCCCCCTTCCCTTCGCAACCCTTTCTTGCACAACCACACTCCTTCGCCGCAACCAACCGGCTTCAATAAGTGCATTAAGTACTGATACATGGTGGCTCCCTCCCTCCCTTCTGCCAAGCCACATTTTCGCTCCCTCTCGTGTTTGAGATTTGTGCAGAAGCGAAATATAATGTGCAACACTGGAGATGTGTGGGTGGTATGAAGGGTCACAGAGAGAAATTATGCAACTGCGGGCTGTTTACCTTTTGGTTAGGTTAGCTAGCAGGTGTCGCCTTGACAAGCCTCGCTTCGCCTCTTCCCACAACTCTAAAAATGACCTCAGGGTGTGAGGGAACTGTGAGTTGATTCCGATCGATCCCACGGATCTGTTCGGTGGATGGAGAATGTAGTATGCGCCACATTTCGATGGCACTGCCACAATCGAGCCGCTAAGGAGAGCTAAACATTTATGTGCGACATGGCGGATAAGGGCACGGCGACAGCTAAATCTACTGTACGGGCGAACTCAGGTAGCCGTACCTCGTAAGTACTGTACAGGTTGTAGGATGTAGGTGTCGGTGTAGATGGAAGCGGGAGAGCCCCCGGGACGAAAAATTCTCATAGCTCACCAGCTATCACTCGAGATATGATTTCTTCGTCGCCGTTAAGTCTGGATGACTCGTCCGTCTTAACGAGGCATACTTCTCACGGAGGAGGAGACCGACCGGGCCCGAGCATGATGTTTGATGTAGGTACTGTAGTGTGCGTCGCGGAGGCAAAGAGGCGGTGGACACTTGGGCCAAGATCTCATTTGGTGGCACGGGGGGTTCTCACGTGGGAGTTTCACGTAGGAGTTTCACTGCGTATTGGAAACCGAGAGAGCGAACTGCTGTGTAGTATTCCCTGAACCGCAGCTCGTTTGCGGTCAATGTATCCCTTAAGATACGGAATTTTCAACTTTGACTGTCAGTCCAATTTGCCAGCCACCCTCCAGCCAGTTGGATGGATATCTTATCGGTGGCCCCCTCTTGATGATTCTCTTTTCGAATTTCGGCATTGTCCCTTGATACATAAGAGTGTGGTGACGAGTTTGCTAGTAGACGATATGATTCAGACCGACGTTTAGCTCATTCGGAGCTCAACCGTGAGCTCAACCAATTTCCTAAAGTCAGAAAAACATTGGATTACCTCCGCCTCAGCGTAGTAAGGGTTCTATAGAATGCTCATAAGTGTTGGCCTTTCACGTTGGTGCTCACATGTCCCTCGACACCGTTATTTGGTCGAAAATCCGATCTTCTGAACAGACACAACTCAGGAAATACACTATAGCTTCTTCTTTTTAGACTCTGACGGCTAGACGTCATTCAATTACCTCTAAACGATACGGGATTATAAGAAATATCCTCAAGATTTTGAGATGTTCAGGATGATGTTTTTTTATTCCCGCATCTTAGCGGCATCTTTCCCGTTTACTAGCATGGGAACGCCTAAATTGACGCTGGAATCATCTTCTGCTACCAAGATACATCCCTCGTAGGGTCCCTTTGATCCTAGCCTATCCGCCCCCTCCCGTCCGTGGGGTGAAGCGGAATGCCCGCTACATACACACGTTGGCACTCGAGTATCGTCGGTCGACTCAAAGCTGTAGGTACTCTAGAGTGCCTACAACCGAAAGACACAGTAAACGGGCCAGCCCGCGGGGGAGTGTGATGCAGGTTGGCGCATATGTGGGGGCGGCAGCGGTGGTGGCGCTCCGTAGGTTCGTCTCGTGGTTGGGTGTGTTCTTTCGGCGCTCTCTGCCTGCTCCACCGTTGGATTCGGGAGACGAGCGGAGACCCAAGAGAAGATTATGTCACGCTAATGGTGAATATTCGACCGGGAGGGAACGGGCGAGGGGAAAGCCTAGACCCATCAAAGCCGTACGGCGTCCACTTGTCAAGCCTTCAACCCACGGCATCGCAAAGCCAGAATGAGAAATCGCCGTCAAAAATCACCGCCTGCTGCTATCCTTGCTGAGAGGATGTAAGCCCTTACTTATCTACCATATTTGTGATCGTGAAGAACCGGGTGTGAGCAGCCGATGGAGATCTTGACACGCGGCGCATGTGCAGAATACATGCACACCCTGAGGCAGGTATTCTGTCGTCGTCCGCGCAGTCCCGGACACCGGCCCAAGCCCGTTCCGCTATTGAGCAAATGAATGTGTTCTGAAGACACCGAAGAAGCCTCAATACGCCATCTGATGATCCGTCCATCTCATGCGATGTCAGAACTGCGCTACGTAGGCTACCACGCCTTAGCTAGCGCGCGAATGCTTTCGTGCCGCGCATTGACCATGCAGATACTTAGCCGGCGCTTTCCACGACGCCTATCGATTGGTCGGATTACGGAGCGGAGTGGAACTGGCGGGGTTCCTCGACTCAAGCTTTCGCAGCGTAGAATAAGCAAAGGTCGATGGAAACCTGTGTTTCAAGTATACTCTAGAGATAGCGCAAATATGCTGAGCATCGATGTCGGTCGGGGCACCGAGTATAAAGTATTATCTGCTCTTCTCTAGAGTACTTGCGCGGTTCGACCCCCATGCGTGAAATGCCGATGCATACAAGTAAGAAGTACCTATTTTGTACCTACTTGCTTACGTACCTCCATACTTCGCGCTCAATTCCACGGGCACATGCAAATTTGGAGCCTTTTGAAGCCGCTAACTTCTCTCTCTGTTCCTTCAATTGAAAGTTGATGGAATCATCGCGGGAAGTTTAGCAAGCAAGTAACCTCGCTCTCGGATGCTTCCAAGCCTCCCGTTCTACACTGCCTATAAAAAACTCACCTCTCTTCTGCCCCTCTCCCAACGCTTCCCCTCTTTTTGCTCAACCACTCGACCCTTCCTCCTTCATTCACTCATCTCTCTCTCGTAATCTCTTCGCCTTCGCTCCCTGCCTCCTTCCTTCTCCACATAGACTCACGGCGCTATCGTCTCCAAAGGTATGTAAGCCTCTAGAACTAGCGTGTGTTTTCTGCCAAGCCCCTACGGGCTCGCTTGGTCTGTGCTGCTCACTCCCCCGACATCAACTGCAAGCAACCTTCACTTGACGTTTAAGCTTTCTCCACGCTTTTACAACTACTCCAATCCCACAAACAACACCTCTCTTCCACCTTCCACCTTCTCACATCTCTAATCTTCTCATATTTCCCCAGTTGCTCACGATTTGTTCCGCACAGCCTACGACGAGTACAAAGTACTACAACATCCTTACGCCAAGTTGCTTTCCCAAAAGCACTTGGTGTAACCTTGCGCTTCTCCTCACAATTTCGCTGCTTTGGAGTGAGCACATATCCATTCGGTTGCGCTCCATTGCTGTATGTCGGTCGCTCATCTGTCTACATCAGAAGCTAGTCACAAACCTCTAAGCTTGCACAGTTACAACATTGTTGCGATTATGTCGTCTGGAGCCCCTAGTGCGTTTACAAGGCGTCCGACCGTTGGAGACTCGTTGCATCCTAAGAAGGTGCTCGACATGCACGATAGAGATTCGATGTGGAGCAACGGTGCTGTGGTGTGCGACAAGTGGCTGAAACACGGTGAGTCAACATCCCTGATGCGATCACCATACTTCTACTAAACCAAACTCGCTCAATAGGCAAATGCTCTCGCGCGAGGTGTCGTTATGAACATAGGCCCCTCCACCCCAACGAGAAGCCACCTTTGTGCGCTGATCACTTCAAGAGGAGAGGTGCGTTTGGCCCCGATGAATTCCTACCCATCGGGTCTCCGCTATTCTGTTCTCCGCTTATCTGTTTGACCCTGCAGATCCCTGTGGCCGCGGAGATCAGTGTCCTTTGATGCACAATATGACGGGTGTTGGGAATTCCGATGGTAGAATTTCACCTGTTTCTTTCGAGAACGATGCTGCTGCTGCCGGTAGGAGTGTCCAACCAAGGAGGAGTGAGAATGAGAATATCCGTGCTCCGGCACCCATATCGCAGAATGGAGATACGGAAACCATCATTTCGAAAAAGGACAGACCCGACCTTCCGCTTTATCAGCCTCCGCCTAGGCGCGATTCGCATATGGAGACGACTGATGGCCCACGAAGCCCCGGTTGGGAATATGTCGGACGTACCACGCTCAGTGCTTCGTTTGAAGCAAGGCCAACTGCTTGGCACCCGAGTGGCAGGGCCCAGCGCGATTGGGGTAGAGGCTCCACGACTGCTAGCCAGGCCTCGATCTTTGGAGGACTTCCGTATGCAGTCCAGGCTGGACTCAATCAAGAAGTCTTTACACAGCCCCGTGGTTTTGTTGCGGGACCGCATCGAACTGGCTTCGCACCAGACTTCATTCCAAAGTGCATATCCGGCGCGCTGATCCCAGACAGAACAACACCCGGGCAGCTTGACAACCGCTCTTCACATCACGTTGGGGCATCGTATGAACCCTGTTCACCGCCGGGGTTGTCCGGAGGTGTTCCGCTATACCCAACTTCGAATCCCAAGACCGACAGTGGCAAAGACGCTGGAAAAAGCTTAATGCTGATTACCAAGCTCGCGAACGAAGTTAACGACGAGAACCTGTCATGCAAAGACACTGAGCATGAAGATGCATTCTACCACCAAATTCACCTGGTAGAATTAATCGTGGGTGCTCCGTTCCCTTTTCCCATGCTTCGTGACTAACAGTATCGTGACTAACAGTGTGGACAGCACACCCGCACTTCTGGCTTGAAACCCCTCCCACGTGCCTTGCATGAACGGGCCCCTTTTCTAGACGTTCAACCGAAGTTGCTCGAACAGCAGACCATCATGCCAGAAGTCACCATTGAACATGAGCCCACTAGTGGCGCCAACGATCCTTCGAAGGCTATCGGTCTACAGATCACGCCGTCGAAGACTCAACCCAAATTGGACAAACAACCAGATGTCGTTCCAACGGTTGTTGTTGCGCATGTTGTCACGAATGGGGTCTCTAGGGCTATCGGGGAAGTTTTGCCGCACAAAGCAGACGAACAGCCAGCAGACGAACAGCCGGCAGCCGTTCCAGAAGTCGCTATGGCGGACAAAGTTTCCGGAGGTACCAGTGGAGGAACTTCGTCGTCCGAATCGAACAAACAGCCGCCCATTACCCCACAGGTCGCTGTTACCAATGATCTCCCGATAGATATCACCCTACAGACCACCCAGCTTTCGGATGACGTGCCACGGGCTATCGGCATACCCGAGTGGGAGATTCAACGGTGCTTCAACTGCTTCCACGAAGGACACAATTATCACGATTGCCGCATGCCCAGGTTGGACGTTCTCACGAGAGAAAAAATTCGCGACGAGCAAGGCGTGATTAACCGTAGATGGACGCAGGATTTGTTGACGTTGCATCGTCACAATATTCCTTCAGCAGTTATTACAAAACATCGCGGCTATTCAAGGCTCTGGGAGCCGTACACCTCGGCTACAACTGGACGATATATCACGCCTAGTGCAGCTTTCTTTTCCCAGCGAGCGACGAACATCAACAACCAGGCGGAGAAAAAATCAACCTGCAACAAAGGTGTCCAGACTGACTACGCCGTCTACGACCAGGGCGTTCGGGTTCGTCGACGCTCATCGAGAAACAAGAAACACCGTAAGAAGGCGGAAGAGAATAAGGCGGAGGAGAACACGGTGGAGGAGAACAAGGTGGAATCCTCACCTATTACACCGGAAAAGGAGACGGAAACATGTTGGCTGTGCAAAGGGCGTCACCTCGGGTCTGCATGCAAGGCAACGTCGCCTGACAGCGATCCCGCTGACTGGGAGGACACTAAGTGGATGCCTAACACCAATGACTTGCCCCAGCTCCCGAAAAAGCACGCTTTGGGGCGCCAAATCAGCCCGAAGCCAATCAAGTCATTGAAATCGAAGAAAGGCTCGAAGCCCTCCTTGGTCAAGTCGGCGCTTGTCGACTCCAAAACCACAACCTACAAGGTCGAGAGGTCCGCGAAAGACGGTTTTCGGGAGTCTGGTGATAATGACGCTCCCTACGAGGAGACAGTATTGGACCGTGATGATCTTACAGGGCTGGTGAAGTTGGACAAGGAGCGCAAGTCGAAAAGGAGGAGCTCTAATAGTGGCCAGTCCAGCTCCGTTGGCAGCGCAACCTTTCAATCTTCTTATTTGTGCCGGTGCCCCAACGAGCTCTTAGAGTCCATCTTCGCATACGCCGCCGATGGCGACGCATATACCGAGGACAAGAAGATCAAGGACATCGTTACCGGAAACAAATGGGACATTGAAGAGGGCGTCCAAGACACCTGGAGAAGGGCAAGAAACCTTGCGGGAGTTGTGAAATCCTGCCGACAGCTGCGACTTGTTGCTCAACGTGTCATCTACAGGGTCATCTGCATCAAGAGCTACATTCCTCTGCGTGGCCTTGCTCGCACACTGACTGCGGATCCGGAGCTGGGACAGATGGTGCAAGTGCTCAAAATCCATCTGGAACAGACGACAATCAGTTACAAGAATCGCGGCGTGTACAGACACGAAATGGTCAACAACGTTCATGTCACGACTACGGATTACGCCAGTTTCTTTGTGAGAATCGTCGAGAGCTGCCGTAACCTTCAAATCCTCTCGACCAAGTTGTATGGGAGCGCTTTGGGATTCGGAGCCTTATTGGGAAGATTCCGTCACATGAGGGAAATCGTCATCTCCGATGAGACGAGTTGTGGGCAGGTTCTCAATAAGATGTGGAATCACCTGATCAATTTCCCGAAGCTGAACAAGTTCAAGATCGTTCATTCGCCCATGAACGACTCAGTGGACTTTACCCCGCTCGAGATCCCATTTCACATGGCGGAGAGAGGCCTCGATTACGGTTTCCGGGCACTGAGTAACCTCCAACTCGAAAATGCCCCTGAAGTCTCGGATGCGTTACTCGTTTTCCTGGTGCGCCGATTCTACGTTCTCAGTAAGCTCGCTATCGTGAACTGCAAGCTCGTGACATCCGCTGGTATGTGCCCTGCCCCCAGGCTGTTGAATGAAGTTGTAAATGCTAATTTACGCAGGCATCGCGCGTGTCCTCGGCGAGATCCCGAACAAACTCTGCCACCTGATCTTCTGGGTCTGGCTCGACCGCACTGGCCGTGCCAGCTCGCGCGAAGCTCTCCCTTCAAAATATCACCTGTGCGATGCCCTGCGCGAGCATGGGACGTCTCTAATGACCATGAACTTGAAACCGCATAAAGTGTGTGAGGATCTATGGAAGGAGTCGCACTTCAATCACCTCCAGAGGATTGTGATCGATATGGCGCAGTTCTCTCATTGCTACAAGCAGACGATCGCCAGAGGTGAAACCGACAAACACGAAGGTTTTTTCGAGGATGCCTACAAGCTGGCCTGCTCTGAAGACCGACTGCCGTGCATGGACGAGAGCCGTTTGTCCATCAGACTTCGTGAGTTAATCCTCCAACATCCATCCGACGCATGTATACTAATCATCATCATCTTACAGACACCAATGGACTTTCCTATCACTAATGGCATTTGCTACAAGTGGTTTACTCACTGACGAGATGCATCTTCCCTTTGTTTTAATGCTTCGCGGCGCTCTGGAGTCACACAAAACGTCATTTCTGCAATTTCAAAGGGGGATTTCTCATCGTCAGCGACCAGACAAGCGGGAGATATGATTTGATGAGCTTTTACTACGTTGTCTTTTCCTAATACATTTGTTCGGAGTTCTGTGTCCCCTTTTCGACTTGTTTCAGTTTTTCCTTCTCTTTCATGGGAGGATTTTTCGCTGGTTAGGCTTTATCTAAAAAAATCGGAGGGGTTTCTTCGTTGTTGCTTTTCTCTCTGGTTTCTTTGCGAATGGTCGGTGTGGTTTGGCACCGGTGTGGGATGGGAAGTGAAGGGGTTTTTTTTATCCTCCCATGATCTTAATTTCACTGCTCAATTGTCCGTGTCATTCCCGTTGGCTCGACTGTCCCTCGGTGGTTGGATAGCTCGATTGTTAGACCTGGGGATGCATACGATGGGAAGGGTACGCCTGGTAAGAGTTCTAGTTCTCCACATAAATATCGATTTGTTTTTGTCACGGAATCTTGCGATCGTTGATGAGCCAGAGGCACCCTCCCGGATAGACTCAATCAGTGTACTTCTTATAGTTTCTACCCCATTAGATAGGTCCCACGGAGAGAGAATATCAATTGTTCCGCATACAGACTTTCTAGACTATGGCGAACAAAATACCACAGGGTTTTTGTTCTTCGACCCAGGCACGGGCTCTCATGCGTGATGATCAATGATGCGACGCCGGGTCATCCAACAAAGAATACTGCCCTTCTTCGTATCCCCGTCCATCCCCTTCACGTCACACAAGACACCTCTCCAACTACGGTACGCAACCAAACAAGCAAGCAAAGTTACCGCAGAGAACAACACCTTACCAGCACTACCACCAGCACCAGCACCAGCAGCCTTCGATTTCTCACCAGCTCCACACAAAACATGCAACGCCACACGCCGGTATCACCACCAATCCACCATCCCGTACCGCAACGACCTGTGCAAGTGCCCGTCATGCAATCCCCCCCTCCACCTCCACACTCGTCGGATCCATACGACAACCCCTACGGCGGCGGCGGAGCTCAGCAATACCCCCAGCAGGGGAATGCTTACCCGCAGTTTGGCGGGTTCGGCGGCGCGGCTGCGCCCGCTTTCTTCGCAGACCCTATGACTGCACAGATGGGCTTCAATGTGGCCCGCGCGGCCATGTCGGGCGGCACGGATTTGGCGGAGAAGAACGTATGTGCATAGCTCGAGGGATGGATGGGGATAGATGGAGACGGAGGGCGGAAGCTGACGGGAACGTATACGACAGATATCCCGCTACCTCTCCTCGCTAAAACCGTACTTCGCCGTCACCAACATCTACGTGATCCGCAAGCTGCACATCCTGGTGAACCCATGGCGACACGGGATGTGGTCACGGCAGTCCACCGCGCGCGCGTCGGCGCAGCGGCCGGGTGAGGCGGAGTCGATCTACCTCCCGCCGCGCGAGGACCTCAACGCGCCGGACATGTACATCCCTTTGATGTCGTTCGTGACGTACATCCTGCTATCGGCGCTGCTGTACGGGCTGTCGGGGACGTTCCACCCAGAGCTGCTGGGGTACACTGCGAGTACCGCGCTGGGCGCGGTGATCTTCGAGCTCGTCGGACTGAAGCTCGGGTGCTACCTCCTCAATATCAGTAACTCCCAGATGCTCGATCTCGTCGCATACAGTGGATATAAGTTCGTCGGCATCATCATCTCGATCCTCGCCACGAGCTTGTTAGGCCGTGGCTGGCTCTCCTGGATCGTCTTTGCCTACTGCTACTCGGCGCAGGCGTTTTTCTTGGTACCCCCCCTCTTCCCCCACACTCCCCCATGCTTTCCGCCCATGCTAACAAGTGACAGCTCCGGAGCTTGAAATACGTGCTTCTCCCAGACGCGGACGGGCACGCCGACGCAACTAACGTGTACTCGACGAACGCGCCGCGGATGCAGCGGAAACGGCGCATGTGGTTCCTGTTCGGCTACTCGTACCTAGTGCAGTTCCTGTTCATGCTCACGTTGACCTCCGGAGTGGGGAAGGCGAAGGTCAAGGTTTGATGCGTGAATTTTCGAGGGATTGCGGGCGTGGATTGGTTGTTTAAGCTGCGAGGGAGGGGTGCATTGGAGGTGATTTACTATGTATATGCATACGCTTTGTCGTCTCACTTGTAGGGTGGGGGGACACGCAATAATAAACTGCCCGTTTCTGCTACTGCTGCTGTGCGAACTGCGAACTGGAGAAATACGTTTTCGTTTCGTTGCCATTATTACGTCCAGCCATCCAGCCATCCATCCACCATTTATCTCATGCACATGATGTAGTATAGTATACATTCCCCGTTGCAATCGCCATCGCCATCGTGTAAACAATGAATCCAACCCCAATGATTTTCAAAGAAAAAACAAAGCAACAAAAAAAACTCCGAAAAACGCCCCTCCACCACCACCACCTATCACTCTACCGCTGCTGCACCTCAACACTCGGTTGAGCGCCCAGGACCCACCCAAGCCCACCAACAAGCCCCCTAGTAACCATCCCACTGACCACATCCCTCTTGCGCTCCCTCTCCTGGCCCTCCTTCGGGGGCGCCGTGATCCCGCCACCCACACCCGAACTAAACACCCTCGCAGCGCCCTTCGCAACCTCAAACAGACTCTGGGGTGTCTCGCCATCACGGGCGATACTCATCCTGCGTTGCGCGACGCTTCCTCCAAGGCGCGCATGCTCCTCCTCCGCCAGCTCCTCGGCCTGCATCAGCACCTCGATATCGTCCTCATTCCTGCGCCAGGAGGCTAGTACATCGCCCAGGGCCTCGGGGGGGCAGTAGGCGAGTGCCCAGGCCAGGAGCTCGCGCTTCTTCTCGAGGTTGGCGAGGGCGGCGGGGCCGCGCGGGGTCGTGCCCGAGAGGAGAGCGTACGGCGACTGGAAGCGCCCCGCGAGGAGCGCGGTCCGCCATAGTGTGCTGCGCGCGGCTTCGTTGCGCGATGTGGCCGCTGGCAGCAGCCGCGACGTGATGTATGCGTACGCGCTCTCGAAGTCGTCTTCGTCCAGTGCGGCTTCCGCGCACATTCCGAGGACGCGCGGCGATGCGGCTAGCGTGTCGGCTTCGCTGCCGCCGGTGCCGTGCACGAGGTCGGAGCCGATCTGGAGGAGCGCGTCTGGGTGCTGGTAGGAGCGCGTGTTCGAGGAGAGGAGCTTGGATAGGAGCGAGAGCGGGTCTGGGTGGATGCGGATTTGGACGGGGATGAGGGGCGTGGTGCGGTTGGTACTGGGCATGGTATAGTTGCTCAAGCTGTGGACGGCGTTTATTAGGCTGTTCGCCCGGGAGAGCGTGGGGGAGTTGGAGGCGTGTGGGTAGATAGTTTTGATACTGGTGTTTGTTAGCTACCATGGCATATACAGTCAGAGGAAGAGAGGGACATACGCTTGAAGAGCATTCTTCATGCCACCTCGAGTCTTATTCCCATTGGTAGCATTATCGACGAAATCGTTGAATGCTGCCAAAACACACTTCTCTACCTCGTCGAGTGAGATATCTGTGGTGTGGTTGCTGGTAACATAAACATCTCTCACCAGGCCAAACCTCATTCCCGCCAGCATGCCCGCGAGGACAACCCTCTCGACCTCCTCCGCCTCGAGCCTCCCCAGCACCTGCGCCTTACTCCGCAACCACCTCGCCCCATCCCGGACTCTCCCCCACGCCTCATCGTCGCGCTTACTCCACTCCGTCCCCGGCCTCACGAACTGTCTAAGCACAGCACTCTGCACCTCCCTACTCCCCTCCAACCTCAGCTTCACCGCCTCGGCCAGCGGCCTTCCCAGCATCGCCGCCGCAGTGATGCCCACATCCAGCAGCCCCAGCGCAGCAAACAGCGGATTCCCGGCATCACCCAGATCGCCCAGCACCTCAGGCACGTGCGCATCTCCGCCGCCCCCCAGCGCCACCACCCTCCGCTGCACGGCCCTCATCCCCTCCCACACGCCCGCCCCCGTCTCCATACAGCGATAACACACGCCGACGGCCCAGGTCACAAACTCCGCTCGCACAGCACGCTCCTCCGGCGGCGGCGTCCACTCCCTCACCACCGCCACAATCCGTGCAAACGGCAGGGCGCTGAGGCGCGCCCACACGGCATCCCACCCCCCACCCTCGCGCACGCACAGATACGGCACCACGAGCGCTTCCAGGTCGCGCGGGACGGTGGAGGGGTCGGCGATCAGGACTTCGAGCGCGTCCTCGACGGGGAGCGTGCGGAACGTGGTGAGCGAGGGGACGGGCTCTCGCGAGAAGGTGTACACCAGCGTGCTGAGGACGGCGACGTCAGTGGCCAGCGCGGCGATGCTGGGGAGCCCGGGCCGGGCGGTGTAGTGCGCGAGCAGCTCGGCGATCAGTGAGAGGAGCCCGGTTTCGGCGTCGATCCGTTCGGATCGCTGGATCAGGAAGGCGGTGAGCTTGTCTGAGGCTGAGGAGCCGGCTTGTAGCAGTGGTGCTGGGAGGAGCTGCGATAGCTTCCGCTCGCAGCGGGAGGAGCTGAGGTTCTCGACCGATGTGGTGTCGATGCTGGGGGTATCGGCGTCCACCGCCGGGGGCTCAAGAGGGGTTCCGTCGACTACGGCATCGAGGATGGGCGTATACGTGTCCGGTGGAGTTGTCTCGGGAAGACACAGTAGGATGCGGAGGAGCGTCTCATTGTTTGCACTTGTAAGGAAAACCTTCGGGTGTGCAGCAATCAGGACCCGTAAGCGTGGTAGATCGGCGGCTGACACTAGGTAAACCGCAAGAAGCGTCGCCTGGGACGGTGTGAGTGCTTCTATCGGTGGTGGCATGTCTCGTTAAGTGATGGTGGTTTATGGGAGCTGGTGAGAGCTATGGCGTCGATAGTTGGAAACGAATGGCCAACGTGGAACTTTTGGAGCTCTCTGCGGCTTAAAATGCGCCCAACGTCATCCATTGAAGCATCAATCATCACTCGATATTTAGGCACATAAGTCGAAAGTCTCAGAAAGGCAACCTTCTAGGTCATCATATTTCAGATCTATGAGTGGAAATGGATACCACAATTCGCCAACGCAACCTAAATCAAAACCCCAAATCAAGGCGAACTTTTTACCTCCGTCCAGCAAAAAAGAAAAAATTACATCCTGTCCACAGGGACGAGTCCTAGTAGCGTCATACCGTTGTGCAGTACGATGCGAGCACTCTCGTACAGCGCGAGCCTAGCGAACTTGACATCGTCCTCACTACTGATAACGTGCAACACCGAGTAGCTGCTGCTCAACAGATGCGTCATCTTGAACAGGTAGGTGACCACAGTTGTCGGCTCGAGGGTCTTGAGTGTCTGCTGCAACACATCGGGATACTGCGCCAGGCAGCGGACGAGGTTGGTGGCGTGCGGCTCTGTCAGTAGTGACAGGTCCGCCTTCTCAATCTTTTCGATCGGCACATTGGCTTTGCGCGTGATGCTGCAGAGACGGGTGTGTGCGTATTGAAGGTACGGGCCCGTGTCGCCCTCAAATGAGGTCATGCGGTCCATGTCGAATGTGTAGTTGTTGATCCTGCTGTCATTAGCTGTGTACCGAGCGGCAGGAGTGGAGTGGGGAGTACCGTTTGCCAGACATGTCCTGGATCATGACACCAGTTCGGCCGACGGTGCTAGCAATGTACTCGGGGTCCTCGACCTGCGAGTATTTGTCCTCGTTCTTGCGCATGACATCGTGCATCCTCTCCTTGGCCTCCTGCAGGATATCGTCCAAGAACACAACAGTTCCCTTACGAGTGCTCATGCCCAGCACCATTCCGAAGTTGATGTGCTGGCACTTCTTAGCCCACTCGAAGCCGAGGAGGTCAAGGATCTTGAAGAGCTGCTGCAGGTGGAGATCCTGCTGTGTGGCAACAACATAGATCATCTTGTCGAACTTGTACTTCTCGTAGCGCTCCATAGCTGCGCCGATATCACGGGTGAGGTAGAGCGAAGTACCGTCCTTCTTCTGCACGATGGCCTTGCCCAGCTTTTTCGCGCCGTGCTTGAGGAAGTCGACGATCAGAGCACCATCGGACTCCTCCGACACCTTCTTCTCCTTCATCAACTTGCTGACAGTGTCCATGGCCTCCTTCGAGACCTGGGATTCACCGGAGTAGACATCGTACTTGATGTTTAGACGGGCGTAGGTGTCCTTGTACTTCTCAATACTGAGGTCACGGAACCGCCCCCACAAGGCGACGGCCGCCTCGTCTCCAGCCTCCATACTTGCAAAGAATGCTCGTGCCTCGTCGTCGGTAGGTCCGTTGTACGTCTTTTTCCCCCCAAAGCTTAGCCCATGTCCTCTTGCACGCGCATTCTACTTGACGAACAACCAAGTGAGCGTCCAAAGGCTTGGATATACCTGTTTCACGCCAGCGGCCTCTGCTTTCGCCTTCTCGACCTCCTTCTCCGCTTCGATCACTTTGTTGATCGCGACATAGACATCGTACAGGTGGTGGATAGGGTCCTCGACGAGCTTCTGCTCGTCACCGAACCGCTTGAAACCGACACTGAGGATACCTGCAATACGGTTCAGCGACACATCTTCCGCCCCGCGGTACGGGATATAAAACCAAACTGCTTTCCCCAATCTCCGAGGTAGTTCATGCGGATGACATCCCAACCACAGATCTCGTGCAAGTTGGCCAAGAATCCTCCGATGATGGTACTCCTCAGATGACCAGCGTGGAAGGGCTTCGCAATGTTGGGGCTCGAGAACTCGACAATGACCCGCTTTCCCTTTCCGCTGTTGATGGGTCCGTAGTTCTCTTTCCTGTTTAGGATCGATGAGAGGACAACGTTGTTGAGAACACTGTTCTTGAAGTAGAAGCGCAAGAACGTTCCATCGGCCTTCGGGCGCTCAAGGTAGGGGCTTTCTGGGAACTACATGCAACCAGTCGAGTCAGCCGGCCGCCCTTCCCCGCCCTCCTCCCCTCCACGAAGGACCGCCAGTGAATGTAAAACCTTCTCGGCCCATTCCTTCGCCAACTCATCCGGCTTGCGGCCCTTGATCCTCAGTCGGGGCGCAGCAACAATGAGATCGCCCTTGTCCAAAGTCTGTGTCCACTCGAGAGCGGGATAGACCAGGTTGATATCGACACCGGTGATCGGGGCCAGGTGGTGGGCAATGATGCACCTGTAGATATCGACGGGATTCGTGGTAGGGTTGGATTCGGGAAAGACGGGAATCTCCTCGGAGATGCTGAGGGACTGCAGGCGCTTGTGCAGCGACTCCAGCGACGGGATCGGCGGGAACTCCTTGGGGACGTGCTGGGCAGCGGCGGTATCGTCGTTTGTCGCCATGATTACGAACCGGGGATGAAGAGATGTCGCGGGAAGTGAGGTTTGAGTTGCGAAGAGTCTGCGTTGTTGTTGCGGTGGTGTTTGCGGCAGTAGTGTTGTTTGCAGCAGCGATGGAGGGGTTGTGGCTCTTCCGATGGTGGGGTAAGGCTTGGGTTTATTCCACCCCCGGGTGTGACTGAGTCGGTGAATGGACTGTTTCAACGTCACCTGTAGTGTGACTGTTGGTCTCCGGGTCACGACACGATTCCGGCCCAATAAGAAGACTATTGTGGAGCCTAACTGTCGACTCGATCCGAGGGAACTGCTACCGGGCATCTGTAGAGGATTTCGGTCGACTGTTGGGAGATGGGCATCCAAAAGTCTTCGTTCTCATCGGCTTTGCGCTCTTCGCCGGGTAACTCCGAGTGCGAATTGCATCGTAAAGTGATGCGTAAGGCCTATTCGAGCAATGATATGCTCCGATGGAGCTGGTGTGTACTTAGTAAAGCACCCGGACAAAAGTCATGGTTGGCATCTGGCCAATCTGTACGCCGAAACAGAACATCTCGAGTGCGGTACTATGTAAATTCGTACATACACAAACTATCACCCGAATATCAGACTTCGGCAAGCAGGGATGATTAAATTGAAGATCTCTCTAGAACAATCAAGTCTAGGTCGAATACCCATATACGATACGGTACCGGTATGGCGGACCGTGGAACAAGAGCACGGCTCAGGTCTCCCATCCACTCTAACGGAGACGATTTGGACTGCCAGGCTGTGGTCGATCAATTGCAAAGACAGGTACTCAAAACCGGAAGTAACTTTCTTCTCGAACCCGACTTATCCCAAACCTTCTTGATATCCGAGATTGAGACCTGCGAGCAGGAGATGGGCTCCAGTCTTCTTTTTCCGGATAACTGGTAGCCACAGTGGGGGTCCCTTCGAAAGTCCAACACCCGTATGTAATCGCACGGTCCGCGATCCTACCTACCTAGAGTACCTACGACGTTTCCAGCAGCGGAATCCGGCATCGTGAAACAAGCGCTTTACTATAACTATCTCGAATCTCGATAGATACCAAGTTACCAACCGCACCCTTGGGAGAGCTGGGCCCAGAGGCGTGAGCGCTGATGGATCGAACAGGATGTTTCCCGTGCTGGTACCCAACCACGGGGCCCACGGGTAAACCACAGGCCGCCGGGTATGTACAGCACGGGCCGTATACACGGGCGGGCGGCAGTCAAAATCAGATTATCTATCAGAGTCCCCGTGTCAGTCAGTCAACCACAGACCTGGGTCCACCGCCCCTCCCCCATGGGCACAAGCGCACCCGCTGAGCGTTCAGCTCCCCTGTGCCGAGTGACCCTCAACTTCCAACTTCCAAGTTCCAACCAGACCGGGTCTTGGCATAGTTGCCGCTCGTAGGGAGGTGGGGGGGGGGGGGGGTGGTGTTACATACTCCCCAGCTGCCCCGGTTTCTCGTCGGTACTCTATGTACTCTACCTGCTAGGTAGAGTACATACGACAGTACCTTCCCTCGCCGATTGGAACTGACCTTTCGCCGTCGCGAGCAGCTGCAGCGACACGTCCACGCGTAGGTACACTGCACGCCGCCCACCGCGCACAGCGTCGACGTGTCAGTGAGTGTGATCGCCCTCGTCGCGAACCTCCGTATCCGTATCCATATCCAGCATCTCGAGCCTCCTTCCCCCATCACCCCCCGCGCTGCTGTGGGGACTAACGTATCCTGTTACTTAGCGTAGGTTATATATCAACCACCTGCCGGCGCCGTGGTCCCGAAACAGCTGCCGGGCCTAGTTGAGTTGAGTTAAGTTGAGTTAAGCCCCCGGTCAGTCGGTAGATTAAGGTATCCAGGTAGGATACAACCGAACCGAGCAACCGAGCACTCCCAGCGCAGCGGTGGGGAGGGACCATGGATGGGAGGGACGAGGGAGGGAGGGAGGGAGTGTGATCGGCAAGAGACGAGAGAGACACACACACGACGACGGACGCTACAGTGTTATCATATCCGAGACGTCGTTGCGCGGAAGTCTGCGAGCCTGCCTGCCTGCCCGCCCGACCGCCCGCCAAACTCAATGGTGTGGAGGCATGTGGTTGCGAGCCTCTGGCGGATCGACGGGTGATTGTCGGTTGCGCGGGCCGCATACGCGTGGTTGATAGGTATGATAGCAGCAGCGTGGTTGATGTGATGGCAGCGGGTGCTGGATGGATGGATGGATACCGGTACACACGGTACGATACGGTATCTACCTCGGTGGGTATGGTAACTATCGATAGCAACTGCATTGCATTGGGAAATTGGGAGGACGAAAGGGAGGAAGGGATACGGCGGGTTATGTATTGTACTCCAGGGCCGCAGGGGGAGGGCGACGGGTGAGCGTCGATGGCATACAGATGAATTGCCCTTGATTGAATCGAACGGCCTGGAGTTTCGTGTGTAATCAATCACTGGCAGACGCGGAGCCGGACGTCAAACATCCGCATCCGCACACCCACATTCTCACTCTAGATACTCTACCCACATGCATCTACGAAACGTCAATTTAACTCCTGGTGGGTGTGTCAGACGCTGTTCGAAGGCTGACCCGCGCCCCGGGGAACACTCGGGGAAAACAGGAAGAGACGACCAGGCTCCTCGTCTCACCGGCTGGCAGGGCAGTTGCGCAGCAGGGCAGGTGCGCAGCCGGAATCGCAATCGATATGGAGTAAGGCTGCAGCTGCCTTATGGACTTACCAGTTGCGCGCATCAGCACCCAACATTCGCACCCAGCAGTCGCACCCAGCGGCCAGCACCCCCAAGTACTCGCAACACACTCTACATACCCTACTAACCGCATAAGACCTCGCCTGGTATACGCGTTGGATTTGGGGGTTTGAACCGGCCCATGCACAGTAGAGTAGAGTGCCCACGCCCACGCCCACGCTCGCCCGGCAAGTCGATATATGGCAATGCGGACGCATGGCACGATCGATATCGGTCGACGTGAGTTTGGCATTTCTGGTCCGATTCGCTGGGTGGTCGTGGGCTACAGTGAGCTACTCCATATGGGAAGAGCTCGATCTGGCCGTGCCGGTTGCATACATACATCATACATGTTGCGATTGCAGCTGGTCGGATACCTAGGTAGTCGGATAGGTAGTCGGATAGTCAGCCCTGGGCATGGCAAGCTTTACGACCACGAACGACGATGAATGGAGGGGAGGGGAGACGTGGGAAGGGTGGTGGGGAGGTGGGGGCAGTATGCGCCGCAGCTCGCCGGGGGTATGTAGCAACTGAGAGCGAGCAGGCGAGACAGCCAACGCCAGCCAGCCAGCCAGCCAGCCAGCCAGAAAGCCACATTGAGCACCACGAGGCGAGGTGTCCCGCATCGAAAAGTGCGAATCGTCTGATCGTCCGAAGCTACTCTGTAGAGTACCCTAACTAGGGTGGGGCTGCCACGATGCACAATATTAATGCCCCACCGTCCAGTGTACACGGCGGGCATGCTGATCTCCACTGTCCACCAGCTGCTCGGCCAACCAACCAACAAGATGCATCCCTCCCTCCCTCCCCCCCCTCCCCCTCCGCCATACCACCCATATGTGTGTAGAGTAAGCCACAAGTGTATAATCCGATCACCACCAGGACCAGACCTGACAGACCACGAGGACACGCCGAAACGCCGTCGATGGTCGGCAGTGAGCACCGCTGGAGTGCAAGTGCAAATATATGTAACCACTCTAGTCATGTAACTAGTTGGAGGCTGCGAGGCGACTCAGGCGAGTGGAAAATGCGGGGGAGATCTACAGAGGGATTTCGCGCTGCAGTTTGAGTTCGAGATCGAGCTGGAGCCAGAGTGAGGAGTCAGCATGTGATGGACTGCGGTTCGTTTCTCCGTACGAGGCGTCGAGGCGTCAAGGCATGGGCATGTGCAGTGCAACGACCGGATCCAAACCTCCGAACCTCCGAACCTCCGAACCTCCGAGACATCGGGCGGCGGCGGCGGCTCATCACGCCGCACCGCTCCGTACGAGCACGAAGTTACGAACACGGACACGTGCAACGATCACATCCGAGAATGTAGGGACATCCAGGTATCGGAACACACTGCACACGCACATGGTCGAGCTTCCAGCACCGGATGAGACACGCACTGGCTACTGGGCACACTGGCCACTCTTGGGACATCCGACATCTAGGATTCTAGGATTCTAGGATTCTACTCTGGGTGTCGAAAGGCTTAAAGCCACGAATCACCACGCGGACGCCGGCGTCCGCGACACCGCAGCACCGCAACCCCGAGTACCAATACATACGAGTACGATCTCCAGGACGTTTAAGACCCCGAGGCCGAGACGGCCGAACAGAACGACTGGACAGTAGGCAGTGGACACGACCTCCAAAAAAAGATCCGCGAGGAGTCGGGGATATGTGTAACGTGTTGCCAGTTGGTGATACCCCAATACCAATAGCTTGCGCCACACTCGTTACGTTTTATATCCATCCGAGACGGCGAGACGTAGAGTAGGTATTGCGAATAGGACGTCGACTGTCGACATACCCAGGCAAGTTGCAACTACTATAACGACGTCCAAACGAACCGCTCCACGAACGCGCACCCCAAAACCACCCAAAACCATCAAGATATGTACGCCCGGTAGGTTGGTAGGTCGTATTCGCACGCCCAATTTCCCGGCCGGCCGGGCGGTGCAGCAGAGTACCTACGGTGGGTAGGTACTCGTCCTTCATTCCGCCAAATCACAGCCCGCGTTTCGCAAGCCAGCCAGCCAACCAGCAAGCCAGCACTCTACCCTGTATGTATAGTAGATACGGTATAACCGGTATAGCCAACTCCCAAGTAACGCGTACAGTGATTTTTATAGGTTTTGGGTATCTACTCTGCTCGAGTCACAGGTAATCTCTTCGAGATAGCTGTTGGATCCGTACTCGTGTGTTGGATACACCGGTACTGTACTCTACAAACATAGATAGAATATGTTTGAACTTTGATTCGCGGTCATCCGGGGACCGGAACCGCCTCCATCCTGCCGAATCGTGTGGTGCGAACCAGCGAGCTCGCTTGGCCGTGAACATCTATGTTTCCGTTCCGGCAGAACGAGTGGTAGTGGTGCATCATATGTACCGGCAGTGTGTGTAGGTGAATAAGAATGTAGGCAAGCAACCAGGCAAGAGTAGGAACGTGTAACTCCGTGTATATGTGTGAGTACCTGCAAGGCTGCAACACTTTTCTCCGACGGACGGGGAGACACGGGTACCTACTGCTATCGCCGAGCATGTGCTACGGTGACTACATGGTGTCTCGACTCTCGAGGGAGGCATATGCTATACACACGAGTGCTATTATCCATACTACCGGTAATAGCTCCAGCAGAACTCGCTCGCGGCTCGTTGCTCGCCGCCGGCCGCCGGTCCGTACTCTACCTACAGGCTACGGCTCGATGTCGGTAATTTGGCGCGATTTTTTCCTTCCGGTCCTTTCCTCGGAAGGGGCAAAGGGGCCTTAAGGGAAGGGGAAAGCGAAAAGCGCAAAGCCTTCCTTCCCGTCCATCGATAACAAATCCGCGCATGCACTCCAGCTCCGGAGAAACTGCATGCATGTAGGTGCTCTATGCAGCAGAAGGATTCGAAGAAGATGAAGAAGGGAGGGGAAGGGAGGGGAAGGGAGGGGAGGGGTTGGGGGGGGGTTTTCGGATATGTGTGTTTTGTATGTATGTATGTGTGAGGAAGGACATTCCCAGTTCGGGTCGGTTCCATGGTTGGATAGAGTGCTTCGCACGCCAATTTGCCGTTTCTTGGGGAGGGGGCGGAGGGATGGGGGGTTTTTTCGGGCTCGCGGTCGGACTTATCCGCCAAACCCGATAGGCGAAAAAAAGGAGAAAAAAAGAGTGATGACTCTGGCCCGCCCGCCCGCTTGCCTGCCTACCTACCTGCCTGCCTGCTTGGGGAGGCACGCGGAGTTTACTTTGTCCCGTCTGCCAAAGAGGGGAGGGGAGGATGCAGGTGTGATGTGCGGATGATGGCCTTGCTGGTGATGGATGACTCGCAGCGACAGCGGAAGGTGTCCACGAGCCTTACAAATAAGCAATTAGAGTGCGTCATGATGTCTGTCTGTCCTGTCGGATGGAGGGTGGATGAGGAACTCCGCTTCCTAAGCACCGCCCACCCATCCGCATCGCCGTGGCGGTGAAAGGTGGGAAATGTCATGGAATTAGCGAAAAAGCGGGGATCTCGAGGATCTTGAGGATCGGAGGGGAGGGGGGAGATGGGAGGGGGATTCTTTTCCGTGGTCGAGGTTTAACGTTTGACTGCCGGTTGCGGATCGTCGAACGCGAAAGCAGGATATCGGAACTGGCATCAGCATCAGCATCAGCAAGCAGCGGCAGCAGCAGCGTCCGTTGTGGGAGGGGAGTTCGTGCCGGGGAAGAAACGCGATTGGCTGGCCCTGCCAGGTGAATGGTGTGCTGCTGGCCGCTGGCATGCCTGGGGGAGCCAGACACATCCGCGAGGGAAAGTCGAAGCTATTTTCTAGTTCCCAGAGGGGTGCATGCTGTCAACAGTCTGCTTGCGGATTTCTGCTGCTGGCGGTTCGCTTGCGGCGACGAAACGAGTAAGTCGGACCCGGCCAGCCAGTCTGCCAGCCAGATTACATACGCAGCTCCGACTCACGACATCCTGCGATGGCGTGCGGTGATGGTGGTCGTGGTTGTGAGTTATGTGAGCATGTGGCTGCGGTCGCAGAATCCCAGCATGTGCCGGTGTTCCGCGAGCATGATGAGTCCTCCTGGTATGGCGGTTCCGGGGTTTGACAAAGCCCGACGGCCGTGGAATCTGTAAGGCCCGTCCTACATCCGAACGCGAGCGAGCAACAAACACAGGCTGGGCAGGACCCTGATCGGTGTGATGTGATCAGATCAATAATTTGGTGATGACGATGTGCTGGAAACATCGAAACGCCGCCCTCGGCACCCAGAGTGCCCGCGTGGGGGAAGGTTAAACGTATCACTACAAGTAAGCAGCCCCGTCTCGTTTTGCTCCTCCCCCTCCCCCATCCCCTCCTCGCCCTTCACGATCACATCTCTCCATCGGTTTCTAGCGTCCACCAAGTGAAGAAAATCCTTTGTCGAAAACCCCCCGAACGAAAGAAAAACTCAAACAACGACGATTCTCCCCGCCGTCTTCGCCGAGCAAGCATCGTCTTCGGAAACTGCCCCCCGAACTTGGACCCTTTGACCCGCCGATTCGCCTAGAGTGCCCACCTAAGTCCGCACTTACCTATTCACCACCGCCCATTCCACACAAGGTCCGCGAACATCGCTAGTTGGCACCTTACATATCTGCAGCGACAACACCAACCATCACACACACAGACAGCTGCACGGATCTCGGTCGCTGCTTGCTGCGAACGATAAGGCGCTGGTTGGCAGGAAAAGCGCCCACGGCACCAAGACGGAAAGTGGAGATCTTGGCTTTTTGCCGAACGCTTCCCAAACGAGCAATAGCGTCCTGATTGACAATAATCCCAAGTTCTCGGTATGTGTGCGCCCGTGCACCCCGTCCGCTCCATTCAATAAATAAAAGGCATATTTACTGACTCATTCCCGCAGCAGAACAGAGCAGAGCAACCACACACATCCAACCGTACAGCCAAATTCACAATCCCACCCGCACACTTTCCTCCCCCCCCACCCATAGCCACCCACAGCCAACCCGAACTTCGACTCACACACCTGAGCTCCCTACGCACCTTATCCCTATCCTTATCCTGTATAACTTAAAATGGCTGCCTCTCCCACACACTTCTCTTCACCACCATCGACCACCAAAATCACCTTCGACATTCCTACTGCTACTCCCTTCCCACGAAGAACCGACAAGATGAGCATCGCACAAACATTCCAGCTCGCCCGCAAAGCACGAGGAAAGCTCTCTTCTGAGGCCTCCCGAGGAGACCACAACCTCAGACTCCTAGTCGGTATGTAACCTCACTTCGCTTCTCTTGTTCTTTCTCGTTTCGGACGCTGACAATCTCGCAGGACATGCAAACCTACTAGACTCCCTCATGATCCACCTTTCGGAAGCCGAAGCAGAGCAGGAACGGTGGTACCAGAACACCGTCCGAGGAAACGAGTACGACACCGAGGAGTACGGTTCCCTGGCCGCCGACTACGAGTCCGACACAGAATCAGAGTCCGACGAGGACGAGGAGTACGAGGAGGACTCCGATGAGGAGGAGGAGGACGAGTTCGAGGAGGTCTACTACGAGCAGACGCGACGAACAGCCTACCCAGCGAAGCCGCAGCCGCAACGCGCAGCAGTGATCGAAGTGCAAGAGGTCGAGGCCGATTTCGATGACGACGAGTACGAGAACGAGGAGGAGGATGGCATGTTCACATTGACGCGAACAACATCGCACCGACCACCTTCGCTATGCTCGGACGCTTCCGACGACGACGAGGAAGACGACCATGCGCCTCCGTCACCACCACAACCCGTCGAACACCACTACCCAATGTCCGAGAAGGAGCTGCGAACAATCTCCTACTTCAGCTCGACATTACACGACGACCACGACAGCACAGAGGTGTTGTTTGAGGATCGGCTATTACCAACGATGATATCCACCTTCTAGATATCACGTCTCGCCATCCTCACGATTTTCTTTCTGTCTACAACATCATTGGTGCGGGGTTCGTCTTTTGGGAAGCGTCGTCCTTTTTTCATCTAGCGGATTTTAGTTTTTTTTCCTTCTCACATTTTCAATTTCGAGTTTTTTTTCCTTCGGTTATATTTCATGGGCTGGCGTTCTTCTCTTTTCGTCATGATGCGGGGAAGGGGAACTCGTTAGCAGTGCATCTTTTTTATTTTATTTTATTGCGACCACATCTTTCTTTCTGGGTATATAGTGTCATGTGGGGTGGGGCGGGGGAGCTGTATATATCTCTACTCTGTGTCATTAGGTGTTTGGGAGGAAGATCAGGAGGAGGAGCGGGGCAAGGGGAAAGGGGACATAACATGATCGCCGTCTTGTGACGAGCTGGATCTGTTGATTGTCTTGACGGACGGACGGATAGTCTGGTTGGATGGATGGGGTAGTTCAAGCCAAAAGGCGAACCAAATGCAAAATACAATGCACAACACAATTAAGTCTACATACTACATCATACACCATACATCATAACTACCGGTGATACGTTTCTCGTTACTCGCTCCCTCGCTCGCTTGCGCACTCCTCACATCACATCACTTAGACGAGCGAGCGAGGATGTACGCTGTGGATGTGGATGTGTCGTGTGCGTGGTGTGCACGGGCGGGTGGGTGGGCGTGGGGCGTGGGAAGGGTGGGCGTGGGCAGGCGTGAGTTCCAGACTCGCACACTGCGGGGGAGGGAGGGGTGGGGAATGACACATTGTGAATTTGTGGGCGAGGTAGGGCGGAACGTGTGTGTGTGTGTGTGTTTTGGGTACGCTCACTCACTCACTCACTGCGTGTTCGTGCGCAATACTCTCACTGGGTCACGACTGAGGTTGACTCTTGAGGGCTCATATGATACATAGCCGTTCTGGAAACTATTCCCAACGAGTCGTTGCTATGCGATCTCAATTTCTCGAGAGTGCGAGATTGTATGTGAGAGAGAGAGGGCGAGCACAATAGGTACGGTAATATAGGTTATCATAGGTTATCATAGGTTGTCATACGGTAGTAACTATGAGTAGAGTAGTACCGTATGAGTATGAGTGAGTAAACCTGAGGGAGGATGAGGAGCGAATGCTCCGCCCCGCCCGCCCGCCTCCGCACTCTACGAGGTACTCTACTGCTAGAGTATACGACTGGAGTATACTGCTAGAGTATACCCCGCGGATGTGTGGACGTACGGACGTTAACTCAGGCAGCAGAACATGCCGCGAGATGGTTTCGGATTTCAGGTCTTCAGGTCTCGAGCTTTCAGGTCTTCAGGCATGTACTCAGGTATCTACTCTAGATAATCAGGAAATGTGCCAGCGATCCCCCTCCCCCTCACTGAGCCCACTGAGCACACTCACAACAGAGTACCCCGCGAACGAACGGCTTGAGGGGGGTGGAGCGTGTCGGCACATACGCCGCCGCCGTGGCTGCTGCTGCTGCTGCTCCTCAGTCTTCACTCGCCCCTCAGGTCTCCATCACCCCTCAGGTCTTCACTCGCCCTTGCCCCTCGCCCCCCTCGCCCCCCTCGCCCCCGTCCTCACTCCTCACCCCTCGCCCCGCCCCCTCAGGATCTCCCCACTCTGGCTCCCCCCCCGCCCCCGCCCCCAAGCTATCAGGTCAACGACGGGGTGGATGCTAAGGACATAAAGCACCCTAGCATCAGATCAAGGAAGCCGGACTGCGGCCACAGGCCGTGGACCGCTAGGTCAGCCGTAGGTATATGTGCATACGCCCTCTACGTACGTAGGGTATGCTTTGTATACTATGCTACATCTTTCTTGGCCACATCATGCATTTACATCTCTCTCGCTCTCTCTCTCTTCCACTCTTCCGGCGAGGGAGGGAGGAGGGAGGGAGGAGGAGGCAGGGAGAAGACGGTCAGGGTGGAAAGTGGTGTATCTAGAGGAAGCAGAAAGTGCCGTGTCTTGGGCTGTGTGTGCGTGCGTGTGTGTGTGGGATGTTGATCTCCCGCATTCGCGACAATCTCAGCTGCATACATATCATACATCATATGTACCGTACATTCCGGTACTCCACGGTAGATACGGCGCGGCGGGTATGGGTACTTAGAGTAGCTCAGCAAACGGCCGCGCTGTGCGGATGGGGTGTGGGGAGTGGTGGGGAGTGGAGAGCTGGCTGATGTACTGTATGCACTGGTACCAATACCATACGCATACGTGCTAGTTACAATAGGTATTCAAGTGTCGATATCGACTGACGACCGACGACCAGACTCCAGCACTCGTCCATAGAGGAGCTTGGAAGTCGAAGGAAACTACCAAGAGGACTAACAAGTAGGTAGTGCCCAGCACTGCCCAGCACTCTGAGCCCCAGCATGTATTCGTAACTGCCATGATCTAACACCGTCGAATGCTAATGCCAATGCCAATGACGATTAAACTACAGAAAAAAAGAGGGAAAAAAAGACTGGGCTCCAGTAGTTACATCCAGCGAGCCGATCTCGAGCCGGTCCGCGATGGATGTGGACTTCGATTCCACTCCACTCCATCCGGCCTGTTCGGTGAGCTGGAGAGAAAGCACTCGCGACGATCCCAATTTTGATACCGGTACCGATTGCGGTGCGGTACGGCTTCGTGTGCTCCGCATCCGTCCTCTCCTCTCCACTGCAAACGGGCGACGGATCACCGCACGCGGCCACGGCTCGGCTCTGCTTTTCGCAGCCCTGTTCGACTAGGTAGAATATCTAGTCTCCAAGATTCTTGGAATCTCCGCGAGCTAGAGTAACTAGAGCACAGTTGTTGCTGCTGCTGCTGCTGAGCTCATGGATCATCTGCTGTGAAGGAGAGGGGGATTCTTGACTAAGTGCGGTACCCAGAGAACAAGAACCGCCCCTTGTGCACTCATCGTCTATCTACCTGCTTGCTGCTGCTGCTGCTGCTGCTGCTCTTGCTCCTGCTCCTGCTTGTCCCCCCCCTCCCCCCCACCCCACCCCGCCGTGCACCTCACACGCACACATCATCTTCATCTCGCTCGCTCGCTCCACCACGAATCACAGCCCAAACAGAAATAAAAATAAGAAAAATCCCAGAGAGATCGGTATCACAGCCAATTGTCGACCACTCCCCCCCCCTCCCCCCCAACCCCCCAGCAGCCGCACTGTTGCGTTAGCGAAACAATCTTCAGCAACGTGCACTATCCCACCCATCACCAAACCGCCGCATCCAGACTGCATACGGCCACGACCGTTGTCAGACGAGACCGACCGGACAGCTATCTAGGTTTCCGTCCTACTCCTAGCTCCTTCTTCCCAGAACATCCCGCACGACCACCACCGCGACCATCACCACCTTACAACCACTACTATACGTAAACGATCACGACCACCGCCACGACTACGACCACCACCAGCCGACCACTACGTCAACAATCACCACCACCACCACCTCCACCTCCACCTCCACCTCCTTTACCACCACCACCACCGCCGCCACCCCCCTCGACAGAACAAAAAACAACTCAGCTCCTTCCGTCACGTCTTCATTTGGATGACTTCAGCACCCCCGTCAAACGCCGGTACACCACGAACAAGCGTCGACAAGGACAATCGTCGGACGTCCATAGCTTGGAACAAGCTCCCCGAAATCCCAGCTTCGGAGAGTCGTAGGCAACCATCGTTCGCGTCCACCACTGTCATCGCGGCTCCGACTCCTGGTACTCCCGCACCCGGTCCCGCAAGTATCTCAGGGTCCATTCGCACAGGACGTTCGCTGTCTTCACCCCCACCTCCTCCGTATGTGGAACCCTACCTTACCCCCCTCCCATCCAAATCAAAATCGAACCAAACCAAACCAAACCCCCCATACCCCCATACCCCCTCCCATACCCCCCATACCCTCTCCCCCTCCCCTCCCCCCCCCCCCCCCCCACCTGACATTTTTTCTTCCTTTCCTGCTGTTCCTGTTCACCACCCCCGCTCTCTGTACCCTCTCACATGCCGCCACACACTCGTGATAGTGCCATGAGATCTCTCGTGAACACAGATATGCATACCGCAGAAGAAGAGAAAAAGCATCGTCATCCGCATCCCGCATGAAACCCTAGGCTAACTTCTTCCCACGTGGATCTGGTCGCAGTGCGTTCCTGAAGCGCGTCTCGTTCGATACCTTCGACAATAAGGATGCATCCGATTTCTCTCTCACGCTGAAGTCTAAGCACCGAGACTATTCTTACAGTCGCCGATCCCGCACATTCCTGTGCGGCACCGATCAGAACGATTACTCGGAGTTCGCCCTCGAATGGTTGATCGATGAGCTGGTCGACGATGGCGACGAGATCGTCTGCCTGCGAGTCGTCGATAAGGATAGTAAGATCAGTAGCGACATGGCACTGCAGGAGAGGCTGTACAGACAGGAGGCGAGGAAGCTGCTCGATCAGATCATCGAGAAGAATGAAGAGGAGAAGTCTATTTCCATCATCCTCGAGTATGCTGTTGGCAAAGTGCACGAAACGATCCAGCGAATGGTATGTCACCACAAGACATGGGGGATTCCGTCCCACGTCGGAGATTTTCTGACATCCTAATTCAGATTCACATCTATGAGCCCGTCATTCTGATCGTCGGGACTCGCGGTCGCTCTCTAGGCGGTTTGCAAGGACTCCTCCCCGGCTCCGTATCCAAGTACTGCCTGCAACACTCACCGGTCCCCGTCATCGTCGTCCGCCCATCGTCTAAGCGGGACAAGAAGAAGGCTAAGCGCAAGGCGGATCCGGGAAGACGAGTCTACCAGGATATCCTACAGCAGAGCAATCTGATGCTTGACGAGAGCCACAGCCTCGCTGGTATCACGGAGGGTCTGGCCAATGCGTCTATCACTACGTTGGGAGGGGACCGGAGCAGCGGCGAGGGAGTCTCACCTAAGACGATGGGACCCACTATCATCACCGATACACCGTCTCCCGGAGCTCTGACCCCGTACTCCGGTAGTCCTGTTGTCAGTTCGAAGGATGTCAGTAGTGAGTTCCCTACCGCCGTTGCTGCCAGTTCAGCGACGCCTATGGGAAGCGATAAGGGCGAGAAGCCATAGTCGTATTAGTTTAACGTTTTTGTTTTGTTTTGCTTCTTTCTGGATGAACATTGTGGACTTCTGTACCTTGTATTTATGATGGGCCTTTGATCTTGCTATGCCTTCCCTCCTCCCTCGAAGACGTCAAATGTTTTCTGATGCACCTGGGACTAGGTGTTTATCTCTCTTTTTTTTTATCATTTCATTTCCTATCTTTTTTGTGCCTAGGATTTGAGACTGAACGGATGGATTTTTTGTACTCAACTGCTCTTTTGTTGCATGGGCTCTGTCACTCTCACTGTCGGTCATGTCATTTTGGGCATCTTCCTAGATTTCGAGTATCAAATACCGATTCCATTGGATAGTTTATGGTGATGGCCTGTGAGTCGGAACTCGGGGGATTTTGAGGCTGCATACCAGGTACCAGATGAGGCAGATGGATGCGCATGTGAGCTAGCCCCCTGCGTACCATATCCTCCTATCTTACGGGTCATCCGAAGTGCAGGGTTCCTTGTTCCGCACATTTAGCTCGCCAGCCATGCGCCTTATACCGCAGAGCTTAGGCAGCTCCCACGGGGTCCCATCCAGGTCCTCCGCCTCTCTCATCCAACCACCTCCGCGCCCCCCATCTCTCCTTCACCCTCCTTTACGGCTTCACGTATCATACATACAGCTATGGGGAAACTCACGACGGTCACGGCACTCACGACGCTGCTGCTGCAGCTATGCACGGCCATCCAGCCCGAATCCCACAGCCCGCCTCCAAACCAGGAGTTCCGCGAGCTGGTCTGGGGCGACATCAACTTCCTGCACACGACCGACAACCACGGCTGGCACGCGGGCCACCTGCAGGAACCGCAGTACTCGGCGGACCTTGGGGACTACATCTCGTTCATCAGCCACATGCGGCGCAGGGCCGAGGAGAACGGCGTGGATCTGTACGTCCTGGATAGTGGTGACCGCGCGGAGGGGAATGGCCTCTGGGACGCGAGTAATCCCAAGGGATACGTCACTAGAAGTCTGGTCAGGAAGTGGGATGTGGATATTCTCACGACGGGGTAAGTGATGTGGAGAGAAAGGGGATGAGTGTGTGTGGTGTGTGTGGCTGATGGGAGGTTGATAGAAATCATGAGCTCTACAACCGCACGACTGCGCTGCTCGAGCACCTCGAGATGGTCCCGTACTTTGGCGACCGCTATCTCTCGTCCAACATCGATATCGATATCGACGGCGCCTGGAAACCCTTCGCCAACCGCAGCTTGACCTTCACCACGCCACGCAAAAACCTCACCATCACCGCGTTCGGCTTCATCTTCAACTTCACGGGGGCACACCCCATCGCCCGCGTCAAGCCCGTGTCTTTGGTTCTGAAGGAGCCATGGTTCCTTAAGGAAATCAGCAATCCCGATGTCGACATGTTCCTAGTCGTGTCGCATGTCGATCTTAACACCGGCGAGATGCAGGAGATCCATGATGCCATCCGCGCGGTCAACCCGGATAAGCAGATCCAGTTCTTTGGCGGGCACTCGCATATCCGGAATTTCAAGGTGTTCGACGAGAAGTCGAGCGCACTGCAATCCGGACGGTACTGCGAGACCGCCGGGTTCCTGAGTCTTTCCGGAAAGGGCTTGTGGCGCGGGAATAAGGATGCCGAGGTCAGGACGAGTAGGAGATATATCGATTTCAATAGAGACGGGTTTATGCACCATTCCGGAACGGATGTGGAGACGTTTGATACGCTAGAGGGAATCCGGATGACCGAGGATATCACCGCACACCGACAGGACTTGCTGCTGAATGAGTTGATTGGGTGTGCGCCGCAGGACTTTTCGTTATCACAGTTAGTTGTCCCGTAATCCTCCCTCCTTCCACCGCTCCTAACATCCCGTAGCTCTCCCTACCCTAGCGAGTCCAACTGGTACTCCTACCTCACCACCACGCTCCTGCCCGTGATGGTCCGGAACCCAAACCGTGCAGAGGTGCCTCACATGATCTTCATCAACGGCGGCAGCCAGCGCTTCGACGTGTTCAAGGGAGCGTTTACATACGACACGTCATTCCTTGTGTCCCCCTTCACCAGCCGCTTCCACTTCGCGCGGGACGTGGACTATTCCGTAGCCGAAAAGCTCCTGCAATGGTTCATCAACGACGCCTCGCCGTACTCGACCGCCGCCGCGGCGATGGGCGAGTCCCCGATCACGCCCAACACGCCGCTGCACCGCGTCCGCCGCCGCGAGCGCCAGCAGCACGTTCTCGGCATGGCCTACAACCTGACCAAGGGCTACACGACGTCCGACGCCTGGTCGGCCACCGATCCCGGCGACGACGTGGTGCACATCGGCACGCCGCGATATCCCGCGCCAAAGGTGCTGCAGTCCAACGCGGAGTTCCCCGCGGATGGAACCAAGCCGGAGAAGGTCGACGTCGTGTTCTTTGACTTCATTGCGGGGAGCGTCGCGCAGGCGCTTAATGATATCGAGGGAGGTGATAGGTGGAATAGAACTGGGTTTGAGATGTATATGGGATATGAGGATACCCTCACGAAGCTCATTTTGGAGTTTGTTAAGACCCAGTGGAAGTGCCCCGAGGCGGGCGAGGGCGAGGGGGGGCAGCTATGAGGTGTGAGGTGGGAGGTGGGGTGTGCAATGAGGTATGAAGTATGCAGTGATGTGATGTGGGATGTAGAGTAGAGTATATGTGCGTTAGATGTACATAAGTACGGGGGCTTGGTGGTTTGGTGGCTTATTTGTTATATCGTTTTGGATTTATCTTATAATTGTACTTACTGTATAATCAAGGGGGGCGAGGGGGATGGGATTTAGATGTTGATTTAGATGTTGAGAACGTTCGTGTACGCGGGAGATGCTGGAGAGATCTGAGAGATATTTCAATAACGCTCTGGTTTATGTCACCAACGAGGGTAAAATGTGTATTCACCATCGGGAACGATTGAGCATGCGTGAATACTATCCCCTACATATCCGCCGACTGTAGATTTGTTGCTGTGCATAGTATGCCCAGTTAGGAGGCGGCAGTGCGTCTACACAACCACACAGCTCACTCTCTCGATTAGTCTGGTTGCAGCTGTGTTGGTGGCAGTCACGATTGCTACCATGCCAGTCGCCGTCGGTGCCAATACCAGACAATGAGCAGCAGGACTGATACAGAGGTTATGAGGCAGGGACTCGAGCCACAAACAGGCAGTCATGTTGACTGTTGCAGACGGGGCACCGGCGGACTCTACTGCTACACCGGCGAATACTACGACCAAGTCTAAGAAATCGATATTGAAGCGCTCAAAAAAAAACGTGAACTGCAGGACCAGAGTTTTTTTCAATCCAATGGAAAGGAAGGCGGAACATCCAATAAAGATCAATCTTCCGGAAACCATGAAGGCTGCGGAGATGGCGGCAACTGATTGGTTTTCAGGTTTTTGTGGCAGGAGCAGGAGCAGGATTGGGAGAATCTGGTGAAACAGACAAATGTGTAGGTAAGGTATGCCAAAAAAAACACAGAACTTTCAAGACTTATGGTGGAAGGGGTGGAAATATCGACTCGGAACTAATACTATAGAGGACGACCAGCCGGAACAGCCTTCTACCACTAGATTCCAAACACTACAAATTCACCTCTTCTATGTCCAGAAACCAGTACATTGTAATCAAATGATACCTTCATGTCTCCGATCAAACGAAGCCTATACAGATGCTGATTGGTACAAGAAAGTGGAGCCGCTCAATTTCTTGGTCAGAGAGTCAATGTTATTGCATTGTGTCAGCGAGGTTACAACTACAACTGGCTCTTCTTTTTTTTGTTTCATCATCATAGCATTCGACCTTATCAGATCATGGCTGTACAAACATCCGGTTCCACCTCACTGTCTCCGACCGCTGGCCGCGAGCTCGATGTGGGTTCCCTATTGCTCTCCGCCCGGCCCAAAACTGGCTCTTCCATTCATGTGTCGAAGGAAGGAACCGCATAACTTCATCGTCATCCTGAATTTGCGTCGACACAAGCCGCTGTGCACCTGTTTGCCCTTTCGCTTCCCTACATACCGGCAAGGCCACCGTGTCAACGTCTATATAGATAATCTCTCTACCGGTTGCAGTTCCATTACTCCTTAAGCTACGAAGTGACGATTGGTGAAATGGACCATATGAGAATGATCGAGTGGCCGCATGTGATTCGGAAACTTCCGGCTTGGCATTGCGTGTCGCGTTTTCCCGACACGTGAGACTGGGGGCGTGAGTCGCGTCTACCAAAGTATCCCCACCTGCACATCATCGAGCACCCACGCCTCACCAGAACCACACCACGACCACGACCACGCACGCACACCAACTCAATCCGCACGACAAAAACCTACCACGCACGTCGAGTGATGAAGCAGCCGCCGCTCCCGGCGCACTACTAAACACAGCATGTCGGTATCGCGGCGCAAATCGGGGGTGTACCCGAAGGGCGGTCCAATCGTTGGGGCAGGCGGAGGGGGCAGCGGCAGCATGCGGCCTCCACCCGCGCCGTTCTCGTTACGAGCGATGACGCCGGCGGCAGCACCCCAAACACAAGCTCCAACGCAAACACAAGCACCACCGCCATCATCGATTGCGGTGATCGTACAGAACTACAGCAAGGCGGGCGGGGGCGGCGGGGCGGGCGGCGGAACGGGCGGGCTGCCGAACCGGGATGCGTTCCAGCAGCTGCTGGCGGAGATACTGGGGCCTGACGAGGGTGGCGCGGGCGGCCACGAGGAGGACGTTGCTACCAACTATAAGGTCCTCCAGGTTGTTACTAGTGCCGGCCTCACGGTCCTGCTGGCGCAGGATGAGGATCCGTTTGCGGATTCCAGCGAGACGCTGAGGCAGGCAGGGAATAGTCTGCTCGTCATCAGGCTTACCATACAGAGGACTCCTGCCGTGCTGTTTTACTCGCCGCCTGTGGTATCCGCGGAGAATGCACAGCCAGATCAGCTGTTCCTATATCTCTGGCTGTTTCCGAGGCTGTTTCCGCTGCTGGGACATTACAAGGCTAGGCCGCTGGCGAAGGATCTGGTCGAGACGCTGGAGGCGATACTGTTTGCGGTCGGATCCTTGCCGCAGCATTGGAAACATCTTAGGACCGTTGCGGGGTACTTCCGCGGCTGCTTAAATTGTAATAACCATTTCTTTTCTCCATCTGTGTTGTGGTGTTGTGCAGTGTCTTTGGTTTCACGTGTGACTTGCTGCTGTTTTCTTCTGCTGCTGCTGCCTCATGGGGAATGTCCGCTGATTGGGTGCTCTGTGAAAACCTAAGGTATTGCCTCGTCGTTCCAAAGCCCCACGACGGTGAAGGACACTCTCGCGGGAATCTACGCGCTTGAGCTCCCGCCGTCTGACTTCAGCATGGACGGGTCGATCCGCAAGAACCTGCCCAAATTTGATCCGCGCACGATACGCTTCAGTCTGTCGGACACGGAGAGCGCGGCGCTGGTGGCAGTAAACATCTTTATCATCTTGGCACGGATTGTCGCCGCCGAAAGGAGGACGAGGCATCTTCCCGGCATCAGAAGCATCGCGGATCATTTCACTGCTGCGCAGCAGGGCCTGGCAAAGATTTGGGGCGTCATGATGGCCTCGTGGGAGTCGTTGCCGGTCATGCGTGAGAAGGCGGAGGGGACGTGTACTGAGATATTAAGGGCGGTGGCTACGGCGTTGGATCTACTAGCGGTGGAAGCGGGGGCGCAGACGCAGGGGAAGCTGGATGGACTGTACATGTTTGCCGTCTGCTGCGTCGTGGATACGCTCAAGCGCCCCGTTGAGCAGATGAGCCAGATCGCGGAACAGGCGGTCGCTGGGATTGTGCTGAGCTTGGTGGCGGTGGCTTCGGCGGACGGCGAGTCGCCGCTCGTCCAGGAGCTGCTCAACGATCGCGTTTTCTCGCCGGCGCTGGCGATGGTCTCGGATGAAGGGACCTGGAAGCTGCTGAGGCATGATATGCAGGTCGTCCTGTTAAGGCTCATACTCGACATCACGCAGGAGCGCACAGTGGTCACCAAGGCGAGGGAAGCGCTGAATGCTACCACCGGCGGAGAATGGAAATGCAAGGACGCCGCGCTGGACAAGAAATTGAGAGCGGTTCCACTACCGGTGCAAGAAGAGGTGGCAGTCGACGACGGTTACGGTCCTAGGAAGCGTCGGAGGCTCGTCCAGGATGAGATATCTACTCCAGAGGAATTGACGAAGTCGCTCGTACGTAAGGTGTATTCCCTGCTTCAGGATGGAAACAGAGAAGCCGCCGGCGATCTCACCGGCCTCAAGAGCGCCACCGTGGATGGCTTCGGTAAAACATCCGAAAGTGATCGCTGCACAACCGTTCACACCATGGGACTCGTTGCATGTGCGTCCGCCGGTGATCTGGAGCGGACCGGAGCAGAGGGGGAGTACGTGTACAGATGTGGCTTCTGTGACTCCGATGCGCCATATCCCCGCCGGAAACGTGGCTTCGTGAGTGAAGCTGTGGCCCAGCTCCTGGATGCTCTCGAAGCTATCCACAAGATGGAGAAATTCGCGGAGTCCCCAGAGATCAGGGCGTGGGGTGTTGAGACCGTCAGACGCATGATGAATCATACGCAGGAAGCGGCGCATCTGAATATGGAAATCTCCGTTATGGGCGAGTGGTGTATGGGACTGCTGCAAAGCGGGAGGAGGGAGCTGAGGATTGCTGCTGGGTATGTGGTTTGCGTATGGGTGTGAACTTGCAGTGCTGATATATCCTAGTCGGGCGTTGCCGTCGTTCTTGAACTTCTCGCACGACGCCGATCTACTGTCGAAGAATAAGACCATCATTTTGGAGGGACTCACAATCCTGTCGACTGCCAATGATGGGCTTACGCCGGAAACAACAGTGCTTGCGTGGGGCCAGGTTGGAAGGTAAATTGCTCCGCGAACCGGATCGTGTGCATTGCTGACTTTGAAAGGGTGTCTGTGAATCAGGAATTGAATATGGTGCTTCTACGACTGATTGAGTACCTGGGATATCCAAATGACCTGGTGATCGGTGCGGCACTGAATGAGGTAGGCACCTGAATGGTGGTTGAAAAATGTGTTTCTTTCTGACAGATCGCCAGCTCGATGCATTGGTTCAAGCCCACGAGACCCAGCCACGGAGATTGGTCACGCCTTTCTGGCGCACCGTCAGCGTAATCGCAGTCAAGCAGCTCCAAACCAAGCCGCAGATCGTGCAAACACTGATCCAATTCATCTCGATGGACCTGAACGAGTTCCTGACACACACGCAAGCCTACACACTGCCGTATCTGGTCGTCCAGGGGGAAACCGATGTCATCCAAAAGATTGCACAAGCGTCCGGGAAGGATCGTAGCGTGCAGGTTACTTGCTACGATAACATTGCGTCGATCTTGCCGGTATTGCTTGTACAGGACGTCACCAACGTCGAGAAACATGCTATGCAGCAGCTCGAGGCTATCTCGTCGGAGTTTAAGACATCGAGTCTGGCGGAGCTGGTTAGGCCGGATTCGTTGATGATTGCTGCTGAGCTTTTAAAGATGGCCGGGGAATGCCCGCTGGTAGAACAGGAGCAGAAGGAGAGAATTCACAAAGCTCTCAAAATCGTCTTCAAGTTGTCGTATAGGCCGGAAGTTCATACACCGGCAACCTCCAGCCGCAAGATGAAACCACCGCCAAATATCGACTATCTAGTGGACTTCTTTGAGACGCATGTTCTTGGACTCTGCACGCTGTTCAGCGACACGTTGAAGAATGCACAAGGAAAATCCACCGACATGGAGAAGATCCGATGTCTGAAGGCAATCCAGGAGATGCTCAATCTCGCTTCCGGATCGGTGACGAGTGCACTACCGCAGATCTGTGCATGCTGCCAGTCGGCGCTGGAGTCCGACGCTCTCCGCACGACCGCACTGAGGACTTGGTCGATAATGGTGGTGCACCTTGACGACGAGGACTTAGTCCCGCTGCTTTCGCAGACGTTTTCCATCCTCTTGCGGTATTGGTCGCTGTTTGATGATGAGGCATGCGAAATTGCCCGGAATATGATTGCTCAGATGTTTCAAGCTCGTGCTCCGGTGCTGGAGGAGTCGGTGGCGTTGATACCTTCGTTCGCTTCAATCCCCCTCCTGAGGAAGTTTGAAACCCGTTTGAAGAAATGGCGTGAGGGTGTCCAGCCACAGAAGCGGCTACATCAGCTTGCTCTCCGCTGCGGACACGAGAATGTCATCGTCGTGGAGTACGCGCTCGTCGAACTCAGGGACTGCATCAAGGAGAATCAGACTTTCATTCACACCTCTGGAGGGAACCAGCAACCGGATTCCGTGGTGACTGAGATGATACGGAGCCTCCTGGATGTCATCGTCACCTTCAAAGATCCAGACCTACCGGCCAGGCCTCGAATCGAACGGCTATGTACGGAGTGTCTTGGCTTGATTGGCGCCGTCAATCCGAACATTGTCGAGTCGAGCCGAGTCAAGGAGGAGATGACGGTGCTTCACAATTTCACGCGAGCGGACGAGAGCGCGGCATTTGCCATGTTCTTCCTCGAGAAGATCGTGGTGAAGCAGTTTCTCTCGTCGCAGGATACGAAATCGCAAGGCTTCCTGGCGTGGTGCGCTCAGCAGCTGCTGGAATTCTGCCAGGCCACGAATCAGATAAATCCTGTTCCGCGGAAGTCGCAGTCCACAATCAAATCGTCTGCGCAGAAACGATGGGATAACCTTCCGCCTGCGGCGCGAGAGACGCTGACGCCGTTCCTGAAGTCGAAGTATTCATTGAGCGGAGGGGTCCAGCGCGCGCCGTTCACTTACCCGCTGTTTAAGCCGGGCATAACGTTCAGGGAATGGCTGATGACCATCATAACGGAGCTCCTGTGCAATGCCTCGGGGACAAATGCTAAACAGATCTTCGATGCGTGCGTAAGGATCTGCCGCGGGCAGGATATTTCCATCTCGAAGTTTCTGTTTCCTGTCGCCGTGCTGCATACGGCAATCGCGGGCTCGGACGCGGATAGGCAAAACATCACGCAGGAGTTCCTCGCGGTGTTGAGGCATAGGTGCGGGCCCTATGATACTACCAAGATGAAGGATACGCTGCGGCAGTGCATCGAGGTCATCTTCTCGGCGATCGACCATATGACCAAGTGGCTTCGTGACAAGCGGCAGGACGACCTGATCTCCAAGACGGCGGCTGCGAAACAGCAGAATAGACACTACTCCCTGGAAGATGATTCTGAGCTGAATCCTGCCATCCGCCGTGTCCGCAGCATCCTGGATGCCATACCTCCTGAGCTGATGGGAAGACGGTCACTCGAGTTCAAATCTTACGCCCGATCTCTCCTCTACTGGGAGCAGCACATCAGAGCTAAGAGGAACGAACTGCGGGAGGATGAGATGGAACCGCTGTATGTCCAACTACAACGCATATACACGCACATCGACGAGCCAGACGGGATGGCGGGGATCTCGGCGAAGCTGCCCACGTTGGACATCGACCAGCAGATCCTGGAGCATCGCAAGGCTGGGAAGTGGACGGCGGTACAGAGCTGGTATGAGCTGCTTTTGGCTGAGAGGCCCGGCGATGTCAAAGTTCAGGCGGACCTCATCAGTTCTCTGCGGGACTCGGGGCAATACGATGCGCTGCTCCATCAGGTCGATGGGATGATGGCGACTTCGGCGCAGGCGCATACGAGATTGCTTCCGTTCGCGGTTGAAGCCTCGTGGGTAACGGGGAACTGGACCGCGCTGGATAAGTATTTGTCGAAATCCAACGAGCATACGAACGGCACGTACGATATCCGCATGGGTTACGCACTTTCGGAGCTCCGCAAGCAGAACATGGAGGCGTTCGTCGAGTGGGTCAACAGCGCTCGAGAAACGGTTGCCACCACGATGACGGAGTCGGCCACGGGAAGTATCCGGCAGTCCCACCACTTCCTCGTTCAGCTACATGCGCTCTCTGAGTTACAGAGCGTTAGTGAGGGTCTGCACCGGCCGGAGTTCGATGCGGGCGCGTTTACACGGTCCCTCGAGAGTCGGCTGAATCTCATGGGCACATACCCTGCGGATAAACAGTACATTCTGGCGGTGAGGAGGGCTGCACTGCAGCTCTCGGGAAAGAATATGACGGATGAGATCATGTCGGCCTGGCTGAGCACTGCGAAGCTCGCGAGGAAAAATGATAATACCCAGCAGGCGTATAATGCCGTACATCATGCTACGCTGCTGAATCCGGCGCTGGCGACGATAGAACATGCAAAGCTCCTGTGGCATGAGGGTCAACATAAGAATGCCATACGCAATCTCAATGGTGCCATCGCGAAGAAGATCCTCGAGATTGGAACCGAGGCACCACTGTCGCTCTCCAAAAGCAGTACTCGGGTGTCGACGAACTCGAATCTCACGGTGACGACGGAGAGCCTCGAGGCGCAGCCGCAGCCGCAGCAGAATCAGAGGGTGGCGAGGGCCAAGCTGCTGCTCGCGAGGTGGCTCGAGGCCAGTGGTCAGACACATTCGACGGCGCTGCTCCAGAAGTATACCGACGCTACTCTGTGGTTTCAACGGTGGGAGAAGGCACATTATTACCTAGGACGCCACTACAATAAGCTGTACGAGGCCGAAAAAGCTCTTCCACCGCAGCGACAGTCGTCAACTTTCCTGAGCGGTTCGCACGCAGTGCATATCGTGCGGAATTACATGCGCGCACTCGCGTTTGGCGCGAGATACATCTTTCAGACCATGCCGAGGTTGCTCACCGTCTGGATGGATCTCGGTGATGAGGTCAAGAGGCCATTGGATGCGGTTTACGGGACCGAGAAGTACAGGGAGCACATAGAAAGGTTGAGGGCGAAGCAGCTTAAGGATCTGCACAAGGCGACCGAGCGGTATCATCAGACTAAGCTGGGAGCATGGATGTTCTTCACTGCGCTGCCGCAGCTCATGTCGCGGATCATCCATTCGCACGAGAGGGTGTACGCGCAGATCCAGACCATCATTGTCAAAGTGGTCATGACGTATCCGCAGCAGTCGATGTGGTCTCTAATGGCCGTGATGAAGTCGACGTCTAAGGAACGTTCGCAGCGCGGCCAGCGGGTGCTGACGCAGTTGAGGGAATCGCTGCCGAAAGGAAAAATCCCCGCTGGTACCATAGATACGAAGCTGCTCATCAATGAAGCGCGGAAACTGACGGATCAACTCCTGGACCTCTGTAACATGGAGCTCAGCAACCGTTTGGCTCATCTCAGTCTGAAGAAGGATTTCAAATTCCGCCACGAAGTGGCGCCGTGCCAGTTGGTACTTCCTACACAGGCGGTGCTCACTGTCACCCTCCCCTCGCCCACTGATACGATCGAGAGCCACGGACACTATGCGTTTGCGGCGAACCCTCCAACGATCAAGAGGTTCTTCGATGACGTTCACATCATGGCCTCGCTGCAGAAGCCACGCAAGATCAGTATAGAGGGCACAGATGGGCGGGTGTATTCCTTCCTCTGCAAGCCCAAGGACGACCTCCGCAAGGACGCACGACTGATGGAGTTCAACAACATGATCAACCGGTTCTTCAAGCGCGACGCCGAGTCCAGTCGGCGGAACCTCTACATCCGCACATACTCCGTCACCCCGCTCAACGAAGAATGCGGCGTGATCGAGTGGGTGAGCAACGTTCAGACGCTGCGTGACATCCTGCTGTTCTACTACAAACAAAAGAACATCCACATAAACTACACGACCGCTCGCAAACTCCTCGACGAAGCCACAGGCGACATAAAGGATCCCAAGACCAGAAAGCCCCACATATTCTCCAACACGGTCCTCCCCGCGTACCCGCCCATCTTCCACGAATGGTTCCTCGAGATGTTCTCCGAGCCGGCCGCCTGGTTCGCCGCACGGCTGCGCTACACGCGCACGTCAGCGGTGATGTCCATGACCGGCACGGTGCTCGGTCTCGGCGACCGCCACGGCGAAAACATCCTGTTCGACCAGCTCAGTGGGGACACTGTGCACGTGGACTTCAACTGCCTCTTCGACAAAGGGCTCGGCTTCGAGAAGCCAGAGCGCGTGCCGTTCCGGCTGACGCAAAACATGGTGGACGCCTTTGGCGTCACCGGCTACGAGGGCGTGTTCCGCAAGGCCTGCGAGAGCGCAATGAGACTCCTGAGACACAACGAGGAAACTATGATGACCGTCCTCGAGGCGTTCATTCACGACCCTAGCGTAGACATGGTAAAGCGTACGGGAAGCTCGAAGAAGGCGGCGAAGGCTCCGGATCTCCTCCCGTCCCCCGAGACCCCGAAGGAGATCCTCGAGAGCATACAGGCAAAGCTTAGGGGGCTTTGGGAATCGGATACCGTGCCGCTGAGCGTCGAGGGCCACGTCGAGGTGCTGATCAAGAAGGCGACGGACCCCGGGAATCTATGCGCGATGTATATTGGGTGGTGTCCCATGTTTTGAGCGGGATGGGGATGGGGATGTGGAGTTTGGCGAAATGCGGAGTGTTTTTTTATGTGCAGTTCCATGATTTTCTCAGTTTATGTGTCAGTTGCAACTTTCCAGGTATCTGTATATTTTCGACGATGAGAAGATTGTTACGATGGGCGGTCGGACTGGATTGAGTCTGTGGCGGAGTGGTGGTGGTGGTTGGCAAGGTGTAGAGTAAAAAGGCGGTACCCAACTGCCAATACGGCGGCAATAATAGGGCGGGCGTAATCAAGGGCCCTTTTGGTTGTGTTTCATGATTCATCGAGATTCGAATGTGGCCTGTCTACGGTACTCTATTCTGGATGATGACAATCCAGATTCCATACTTATCTCTGTCCTTCTGTCCGTCTGCACTGTATGTACAGTCCGGAATCCAGATAGCGAGCTCGGGTTGGTATCCTCTAGAGCAGTTAGGAACTCGGTACCACATACCAAGTATTTACATAGCCCGCCATGTCACCGGAGCCGCGTCACGCCTGCAACGGTTTATGTGCCTACCCTACCTACCTTACTGTATATGCGTCTCGACTCTCGAGACTCGTGGCTGTGGTTGTGGTTGTGGTTAATCTTTCCCGTAGTTGCAACCACTTGGCACCGAGTGCTGACTGGCCGCTGGCGAGCTGTCAATTACTAGTTGGAGCTTGCCGACAAGCACCACGGAAGACTGGCCGCTGGCGAGCTGTCAATAATTACGGTAACTAGCTGGAACTTGCCGGTAAACGCCCAGACGTCAAACGCTCCATTCTACATAGTAGTTGTACATAATAGAGACTGCAGTGGGGCTACTGTCACCGTCGAAGCTCGGCAGTCCGGAGAGCCAGTGGTCCGGCTACCTGGTTACCTGGTTACTTTTACTACCAAGCTCTAACTGCGTTGTTAACTACGGTAACTAGCCGCCAACTATCCTGTAGTTACATATCACGTTTCGTTTGGATACCGGTAGTCTACTAGTACTTAGAGTATAATAGAGTATAATAGTAGCCGTGGCAGTAGAGATCTCCACATGGTGTCCAGCCTCTGTCCAGTGTCCGTTATTTCTCTAGACTTCAGCCCCAGCGACGGGATACTTTGTTTTCATGCGGACACGCTGTAACTGCCAGTGCCAGCCAGCAACTCGCACTCGCACTCGCACCTACCACCAAAGCCGGGGATGCCAAATGCAGGGCAGATATAAAAAGCCATCCAGTCACCAGTGACGACGAAGCCAACCCGCACCCCCGCTCGCACACGCACCTACGGTCCCACGGTTCACCCCCGCCCGCCTGCGCGGCGCTGCGTCCGTTCCTGTCGATCGACAGATATCTACCTCTATTTGGTATCGATAACGAAGTTTGAAGTTCGAACCCCGACGAGTTCACGGCGAGACTGCACAGTGCGGAGGACCGTCCGCCTTTTCTCTCTTCTTCTCTCGCCTTGCATCCCCCCGACCTCCGGCCTCTGGGATGTGTAGTGCTCCACTGCTCTGCTGCTCCGCTGCTCCGTCGTGGGCAGGCTCTATGTAGGGGGACTCGAGCTGGCTGCTGGCTGCTGGCCGGTACTGCTGTACTGCTGTAGCCTGTAGGTATCTACATACCGTATCTACCGTCTACCGTCTACCGTGACTACCGTGACTACATAGGTGCACAACGTTGAATGCACACACCGGTACTCGACATACTCAACGACGAACGATGGATATGTGAGGGTGAGGGGCGAGGGGTGATCCGCGACTCGTGAGAGGTGAGGAATCTAGGTAGGATGGATGGGAACGCGCGTCCGCTTGGCTGGGTGTTGGCCGTGGTCACATGGGGGGATGGGATGCCTGGGCAGTGTGCAATGTGCAGTGCAGTGAACAGTGTGTGCTCCGAGTCTAGTTACCAAGGTACCGGTGCGCACTACAGCTGGCGATTCGACTGTAGTTACTCTATTATACATGGTAATCATAGTAGAGGAGAGTAGAGTAGTGACTGGCAGCGGTACCTACCAACCTACCCATGATACCACCCATAGTTGATTGGTGATCGCCAGCAACAAGCAACAGGAGTACACGCGGCTTCGCGTAGAGTGCTCCAGATAGTTACTCTACCTATTAGATACCTACTGTAGAGTCTAGATACATATTTGCACCTACCTACGCTGTCACGATAAGAACTCGGAACTTGGATATGGCAGGTTTTCTCGACTCTTGAGGGCTACCGGGCTACATACCTGGTTGTTATACTTGACCCCGCATACCTACCGAACACTTGGCGGACGCCGGAGCATGGAGTATGGAGCATCTCCAGCGCGGGGTGGGCTGGGTGGGGGGGTGGTGGGGCTGTGCGGCGTCTGGCCATTCGTTCATTCACTCATTCACTCATTCATTCCTTCATTCGGGCCTTCGTTCGGTCCTTCATTCCAGTACGATGCCTGTACTGTGATACCAAGAGTAGTTGGAACTTGGGCTATCCATCCATACGTACATACGTAGAGGGAGATCTGTTCTGTTGGTTTTTTATACCTCTGTATCCATAATCCGATCGCACGAGAAGCTCGACCGTCGCTCGACGTCGGGTTTAAAGCGAAGCTTTCGACGATCCCCGTGGTGGTTGGTAGGTGGTTGGTTCGTGGTTGGTGGTTGGGGGTAGGGGGGGGGGGCGTACGTACGTACGCAAGACACGTCGGGCCCGGGATGAGATGCGATGGTAGCTATTGGACGAATAGTCATCAGCGTAACTGTAGTAGTTATCCATGTGCTGCCAGTTCCTGCATCGCGTCGTGTCTCGGTGCGGGAGCGGAGCGACGCAGCGACGGGGCGGCGGAGACGGGCCTGTCGTGTCGTGTCGTGTCCTGTCGATGGTGGTGGTGGTGTTGCATACCGCCGGCTGGGTACTGGCCGGAGAATGGGCGTGGAAGGGATAGGCGTGGTGGTGATGATGACTGGTCGTGGTCACTGGTCGTCACTGGTGGTGATGGTGACGATGGTGCTGTTTCGGTTACATTCCCGATCTCTAGAGCTCTAGAGAACGACGAGGCCGTGGATGGTGATGATGATGGTGGTTCTGGATATTTGGAATCTGGATGTCTGGATGTCTGGATGTCTAGGATCTGGAATGGATGACAGCCCACCTGGCAGTGACCGACCGACCGAGCGACCGACCTACCGACCAATAATGTTTCCCGGGAAACCTTTTTTTGGACAGGCATCAACCCTCACCCTCAGGCTCAGCGAGTGGACGACTAAACTAAGGATAAGCATAAGGCTCGAGCCAAGCTTGAAGCTCTCAAGCGGGGGCCAAATATAGTCAGATATAGTGTGAATAATGGACGTTGATGATTGGCCGGCCACGGTCCGAAGGCTTACTTGTACACTACAGTAATAATCAGTATGCTTGCTACCGAATGGCAGTACAGTTAGTCACTACTGCCTATTTACTAGTAATAATTAGTAGGAGTAAGTACAATACATTCACGATACGGCCCTCCACGAGACGATCCAAGCTGGCTGGATGGCTTCTCTGCTCGGTGGAGTAACAAGCAAAAAAGTCCCTATCGTACCCAGGGTACTAATTACGGGTCTACGACTCGACTCTCCGCTTTTAGGCATCGCGCCCTCTCGAGTCTTACAGTCTCACAGCCCCCGATGCTACGAATAGTTAACTGCATGACTGATATTCACTGTTCAGCCTTCACCGTGCATATTGAATGGAGGCACTCGCCAATACCCCACAGCCCCCGGTATCTGGACACTGGAGAGAACCGACTGTGCGTGCGAATCCTCCGGTGAACACTCCCTCCGGAATAGATACGGTATCGGTATTCTATTGTCTTTGTCTTTATGATACCTATGAGATGGAGGAAAATAGAAGAAAGAAGGATAGAAAGAAAGATAGAAAGAAAGAAAAAGCCGCTTTCGAAACACCAGGCACCCACCCACCCCTTCGCAACCCCCCATGGATCAGATGCAGGGTCAGCGAATTGCATCTGTCCGTCGTTTTCGATCTTCCCAGGCTTCGCTAGAGTAGACTACATTCCTGGACAGCTGTGGTTACCAGTAGTTAGCTGCAAATTCATCCATCCTTACCATTGTCCCACTCAGCCCTTCCATCTGGCTTTCTTCTTTTCTCTGCCGAGCCCGCCCACACGCCCAGAGTGCCTGCTTAAATCTCGCTGTCCCCCCCTCTTCCCCCCCCCCCCCCCCCCCACCGCCCACGGAAGACTCCTTGGCTTCGTTTGTCGCTTTTTCTATCTCTCGATATAAGACCGAGCACGGTGTCGTCGTTCTCGTCGTCGTTGAAGCCTTCCTCTTCAATCTCAGCAGCTATAACTACCAGTAGTTATATAGTAGGCAGATCGATTCTCTACTACTCCACCCTACTCTAGTTACTCTAGTACTATCAAAGATAGCCCTCTCCTCCAGCCGCCGAGCGACTCGGGAACCAACCAATAGGCCAATCAGATCCAACAGACAGGCGTCCACTTGCATACAGGCCTATTACACACCTCTGTCACCCTTTCTCTTCTTCGATTCTTCTCGTTGCACCTTCCATCGCACCAAGCAACCTCACCTTGCACTCTGAAATTTGTTTCTCGTTCGCATCTGTCGCTCTCTCTCTCTCTCTTCCCAGGGCTGCGGGGAGTTTCGAACAATAAACGACTATCGTCGATTACAACACACAGCAATGGTTTCACTCAGGAGGTCACTGTTCGGCGCGTTGGCACTGGGTGGGTCCTCTGGAACCGCAGTGTTTGAGGCCCGGAATGCGATGCTAACACTGTCCGTCGATTAGCTACCGCAGTACTCGGTCAGGTCTCCAGCTTCTGCGCCTCCGGTGACGGCAACGTATGCGCCGCCGTCAACGTCCCCTCGTCGGGCACCGACACCTATTTCCAGGTGAAGGGATCCACGAATTCTGGATGGGTTGCCATGGGTCTTGGTAGCGCCATGGCGGGCTCGTTGATCTTCGTCGTCTACCCGAATTCCAACGGCAGGAACGTGACCGTTTCCCCGCGTCTGGGAAGGTATGGCTCGGGATCGCTACTTCCGTCTGATCGCTGTCGGTTGGCTTATCTTTTTGCGCAGGGGACACATCGAGCCCCAGTATCAGAGTAGCATCCAGATCACCCTCCTGGGGGGCTCCGGTATCAGCGGCGGCATCATGACGGCCAACTTCAAATGTCAGTTCCTTTGTGCGCGGGAAAGTGGGGAGGAGGAGAAGAAAAAGAAGAAGAAGCTGATGGTGGGGTGGATGCAGGTTCGAATTGTCGCGACAGACTCAGCGTTACCTCGACTCGACAGGACTTCATCTGGGCTGCCGGCCCGGGCACCGAAATCACATCCAACGACCCGTCGGAGACCATCACACAGCACTCGGACAATGGCAACTTCCGTCTCGATCTCGTCAGGGCCACCGGCGGCGATACCACGAACCCGTTCGTGACGGCGAGCGGTGCTTCGCCCACGGATACCAATCAGAACACCACCGGCGGCAGTTCGGTCGCAGCTCCGCAGAGCAAGGCCGACAAAGTTTTGATCGCACATGGTATGCTAGTAGCGATTTCCTCGTACATGTTTTTCCTGTTGTAATATCTTTTCTTCTTTTTCTTTTCACAACCGTGCTTGCTTGAACACGCACACGCACATATCACGCAAGGCTGGCACTTGGAACTGTGATTATATCGCACTACATACATCTGTTATAATGTCGTCGGACCGCTCACTTTTTTTTTAATTGGCTTTTTGCTTTACTTCTGCGGGAATATTTGAATAACCAACTGGTTTGCCGTGCGATTTCAGGTGTAATAATGGCTTTGACATGGGTCATACTCTTCCCTCTGGGGGCTGCCTTCATAAGACTCCTTTCGGGCCGTCTGTCCAATGCGTTTGTGATGCATCGGACTCTTCAGCTCTTCAATGTCCTCCTCGCGATTGTTGGAATGTCCATGGGAATGTGGACTAGCGGGCTCAATGGAACGGTAAGGCTCCCCCCTCCTTTGTTTTTTTGCTTTTGCCGCCAACCAATGTTAGGCCTCCAACTTGGGCGCCACATTTCATTTCTTTTTCGGCTCCCCCCTTTTGGCCCCGCCCAGACCCTTCCTTTAACCAATCATCGGCTCGCGGAAAGGGGCGGGAGTGGGAGAGGGGTTGTTTACCGTGCTCGGGTATCAATCCGCACCTTACAGAACATAAGCTAATCCCTTGTCGCTACAGCACTTCAATCACTTCCACAAATACTTTGGCGTCGTCCTCGTGGGAATGCTGTTCGTGCAGGCAGCTTTGGGACAGCTGCACCACGCTGAGTTCCAACGCACGGGGAAGCGCAGCCCTTGGTCGTATGCGCACATCTGGATGGGCCGCACCGTGATCATTCTTGCCATCATCAACGGCGGAATCGGACTCGGCCCCAGTCTCGCGAACGCTTCCAGCGGACAGATCGCCGCTTACTCGGTCGTCGCAATACTCGTGGTGGTTACATATACCGCTTTCTATCTGCTGCAGCAGAGGGGCAGATCTCTGGAGACGCAGAAGAGGTCGGCCGGGCCACAGAGGAGGAGGTCGACGGGAACGCAGAGGAGGTAGGATGCGGGACGCAACAAGTTACGCAACGTTAATGATTAATAATGGCTGCGGGGAGTTTTTTATTCTTTTTTTCTTTATGGGGAATTCGTTCTGGTTTATTGCTTTATTCCGGGCAAAGGGATGGCTGGTGGCTTAGATATCAATTGGGGGTTTTTTTTGGTTATCTACCGGTGATGATCGCATGAATAATTTCTTCTGGTTGGGTTTTATTTGTAAAAATGATTGCTCTTTACGCTTCACATGCCCCTACATACGTGCGGGATCACTGCCGATCCAGGTATGGTACCGCGGTTACGGACAAATAGCGGGGAGTGGGGTAACTAAGTCAGGTACCGTTTATCAAGCAACCTTAACGTTACTCTATTTCACTATCGATGTCGAACGTGGACTGACTTTTAAACGAGCACGAGCACGACCAAACCCCACCAGTGACCACCTGAACACCAATACCGCGATGTCCGACTCCAACTCCGGCCTCAACATCCTCTTCCTCGGCGGCGGGTGTACACTCCCCCCTCCCATACCGCTCCCGCACCTCCACTAACCAATCCCCAGCAATCGGCGCCATCTACGCCTTCCTCCTCTCGCGCTCCCCTCGCGGGCACACGATAACGGTCGCCGTGCGCAGCGCGTACCCAATCGTGTCGACGGTGGGGTACAGTATCTCCAGCGTTCTGCTGGGGGAGCACACGTACCTCCCGTCACGGGTGATCTCGTCACCTTCGCAACTCGCGCCCAGCGAAGCGTTCGACTACATCTTCATCACGACGAAAGCGACCTCTGGGCCACTGCCACTACACGGGTACCCGCTCTCCGCCAGCACCACCATCGTCCTGATCCAAAACGGCATTGGCATCGAGGAGCCGTACGTCGCCGCGTTCCCCGGTGTCCCCATCGTCAGCGGCGTGGCGTACATTGCCGCCGCGCAGCCGTCGCCAGGGAGGATAGTGCAGTCGACCGTATCGATGAGCCTGCAGGTGGGCGTGTACCCTGCGCGCGGCGGCGCGGGGGAAGAGGATCTTGGCGCGCTGGTGGGCACACTGAACGCCGCGGGGATCGCGTGCGTCGCACTGCAGGACCTGCAGGGCGCGCGGTGGCGGAAGCTGCTGTTCAACGCGTGCTATGCGACGGTGTGTGCGGTGACGGGGCTGGATACGCACGAGGCGATGGCGGTGTCGGGGGCGCTGATCACGGGGCTCGCGGAGGAGGTCAGACTAGCAGCCAATGCGGCCGGGACAGTGATGAAGCGAGAGGAGGTAGACAGGTTCTTTAATAAGACCGAGGGACTGAAGATGGTGCCCAGCATGCTGCAGGATAGAATCGCGGGAAGGGAGATGGAGGTCCGTGCCCTGTGTGGGAATGTGGTGGCGATTGCGAGGGAGTTTGGCGTCGTGGTGCCGAAGATGGAGGCTGTCTGGGAGGCACTGAAGGGCATTAATCGCTTGTTGGAACTGGAACGGGCGGGAAAGGCGGCGGGGACGGGGAGTACGCTCTAGAAAGGAGGCAGGGGGGATGTAGATAGATGAGGTTGCTAGACTACTAACTAACTGGCTGGTTTATGTGCATGCTCGTATCGTAAAAAAAGATAGCCATGACATTGAACGCTGACATGTAACACTACTAAGCTTCTCGGCTACTTAGCCAGCCCTACACAAGCGGCTTGCCACTGCTCCGATATGTAGATCACAGGCAAGGTATATACAGAGATTGGAAACCAATGGCAAGAGCAAGTCACACGGACGCACTCGCAAAAGTGATTGACCATGATCCAGAAACTCCCTCGGAAGCCGATTCGAGTCGGTTGCCCATGAACCTTACTATCCGTGTATTGGCATGGAATGGCCGGTACATAAGAGCACCGAGAGCGAGTGGGTGAACAAGATGTACTATGAAGTGTAGCTACGATTCAAATGCGTCCATTGAAAATATACTCCGCACAGCAGCACCGCCAGCCATTTCACCGCCTCGATACTGGTATCCTTTTCCAACTAAGTAGTTGCGGATACTAGCCCGTCTCCTGAGCACTCCAGGCTCCATCTCAGGACATCCAATGTATCGTCCCCCCTCTCCCATACTGCAGTGACGGATTGAAATCTCCGCTCCACTTCAAGCCCGCCCGGGTACTGAGAGGCCCTAGATGGGGGGTAGTTATGGAAAGAGAATTCAATCAATCGTAGAAGAGCGGCCTATCAACAGGAAGCTCAAGAAAATGTAGAGATCGCAACACAGAAAATATAACGACACAGAGCAGTGAGTAAAAAATAGATGCAGAGAAAAGAAAAACAGAAACAAGCACTTAGAAAGACAACTGGTCGCCACAGGTCAGCGAAGGTCCAGCCTCGAAGACAGAGAAACTCACCTAAGGCGTGCTACGTCCTGTCCCTCACTACCCCCACTTATCGTCCCGATTCCCGAGCGAGGTCGCGAATTCCGACGACGAACCTCTGCATCTCAATGGCGGATTTCCGCCAAGCTGCGAGACAAGGAGTCCCAAGACCCTAACCCCACAGACAGGATGTTCGTTGAGGTTTGGAATGCTGTGAATTGAGTGCTTCGGCCTCCACCAATTTCGCAGTTCGGCTTCCCCGGGAGCCGTGGCTCATCGATGAATGGTTGCAGTACTCATTCCAGTCGATTTTGGGCATTTCCACCAAGTTGGGTTGGTCGAGGAGGGGCCTTGAGGCCCGTCGGAAGGGATCAATGACGTCGGCAGCTATTCCCCAGTTGCCTCATTCATTCGCAGTGCATTGATGTTGTCACCTGCTTGCTTCCTGCGATACTTTCGCAGGAAGCACCGCCCGGGAGCCGGGGCTCCTCGGTGGGTTGTGGTGCTCATTCCGCTAATCATAGTCGAGTCGAGTCAGCGATCAACGCCCAAGTGCCAACATCAATCTGTTCTGTTCCAGCATGAGGACTTACTGTCCGTCTCCGAATCTGTCCGGGCCCGACTATGTCAGCGAGCATGTATGCTCGCTCAAGCCACCATAAACAGTGGTGGCCGGGCTACCGCCCGCGGTGGCACATGGTGTTGTTGGGGGAATTCGCAGGGCGCAGGGCGCGGCGCAAATTCGTGCGCGGTGGTGGTTAGGGAAGGCACTCATGTGCTGTGCAGGAATGAGCTGTGTGGTGGGATTTCTGGCGGTATGTTTTATTTGTAGTGTGGAGTGTGGATAGTGGAGTGTGGAGTGTGAAGTGAAGAGTATGAAGTGAAGAGTGTGAATTGTGGATCAAGCGGGGTGGATTGTGGAGTGTGAAGTGAAGAGTGTGAAGTGCGGAGGGGGATGTGGGTTTTGTGGATTGTTGTGTGCGGGATGTGACGTGTGGATTGTTGTGTGGGGTTTATTGTGTGTGGTTTGTGGAGTGATGGTAGTGGATTCGTACGTCCAACCAAACTTGGTAACGGTCTTTTGAGGGTGTTTGATACCTGCGGTTACGACGTAGCCCGGGAAGGAAAGCGGCGAAGATGAAGGATAATAGAGAAGTTGAGGTTCTACATATTCAACTTCGAAGAATCATCTTATGTCTTCTCTGCCACTACAGACTACATATCATATCTCCAATGTTCGGATCCACTGATCTGACTACCTGGACACTCCTCCTATCTTATCTGTCCCCCATCGATCCTACATTTCGCTCCTCTCATGGTGGTGATAACAAGTTGTTATGGAAATATGTCCAACATGTCGTAGTAGCAGTCCAAGCTGATACACAACTGAGGTGTCGATGCAACAGTGCGAAGCACCCAGATTCATTAAGGTATATTCTGAGCGGGTTTTAGAATTACATAGAGGTTTGCACTTTTGCGTGAAATCGTAACAGATCTTTATTTTGCTTTTCGGTGGTAACCACCTTGAGATCTGTAAGATACAAAGATGCCGCCTCTCTCCCCTTTACATGGGAACTACAGAGGGAAGCTCAATCACCTCTACTATCTGGCTTTTCCCGACAGTCCTCTGCCCATCTTCTGCTTCATCAAATTCCTTCCTGCGTCGGTCTTTTTCTCCTCTTCCGATTCATCAGCGCCAGAACTCGATCGTCCACGGCCGTCCGCCACCAAGCCTTGGACAAAACCCTGATTTCGAGCGTGTACCTTAGGTGTCCAAGTCGAAATACTGCTCCTTCTCACAGCAACAGCGTGAGGAAGACTAAGCAATTTTGTGCGCTGTACTGGCCAAAGGTATAGGTAGTTGATCCCCACACAAAACATATCATTATTAGTATATCTCACTCGCGTATCTGCAAACGGCTACTATAGTGAATGCCCTTATTGGGTCGAGTGATCAGAATATTATCACGTGATATCGACCGTGAGGACGGGGACCGACCCGTCTGTCCCGTCCGGACGATGGAGAACACTGTGTGCGGGATCGTAAACAAAAGTGGGAATGGTGAGTGCACATGGCATACCTAGGTACATAATGTACTACCTATGCGCGATGTTGATCTGCCGCCGAGGGCTGAGATGAAGTTTATTGAGTGTTGAGTGTTGCGTGTTGCGTGTTACGTGTTGCATGTTGTGGGAGTGGAGTGGAGTGGACTGAAGTGGAGGCCGGAGGGGAGGGGAGGGAAGGGGAGTAGGGTGAAGTAACGGACTGACGGACGTAGCCCCGTGAGACTGATACCGCAGCGACGAAGATCCCGCACCCCCCACCGTGAAAGTATCCCCGAGTGATACACCATGCCCTGCCCGAGGTCGATCTCCCACCTCCCCCACCCCCCCCCCACCTCTCCCACCTCTCCAACCTTTGTGTATGTTCGGTCCGATCTTCGTTAGTCAAGCAGATGTATACCATCTCGGCGTGGCCACGCTGTAGTTAAGTTCGAGGGCACCGGTGAGTCAGTGAGTCGGTGACCGACCGGACAGAACGGCGGGTGGAGGAGAGTCGAGACAACCATTCCCGCACTCTACTGTAGCGCTGAGCTCATTGCGCTCGAGAGTGGAGATTCTCTTCATGGCCTGGGCTGCTCACATCACATCGTTCCATCAAGATGATAGGAATACCCCAAGCCATCAATTCACCGCCCATCCCCCATCCGCCCATGACCTCAACAGTCAAGTAAAATCTAATGTACAGTACAGCTAAAGAAAAGAACGAAAGGCCAATGGTACATATGAAGAATACTGAAGGTAAAAAAATATGGACAGAAAAGAAAAGAAACGAAAGAAAAAAAACGTAAGAAACAAATCCCTTGAAGAAAAGAAGAGAAAGAAAATTCAAATGCAGGTAATTCCCCCCCATAACGCCATATCCCCGACCGACCCGTGTGCGCGCGCGAAACCAACGAGAAGCAAAGCAAACAAGCAAGCAAGCAGTTCTTTTTCCTGAAAATGGACAGAAAATGGACTCGAAACAAAAACAAAATGACTTGAAAGGAAATTCGCGACGGTGTAAAATCTTGTGAGAAACCGGAAAGAAATTGAAAATGAAGATGGAACCGAACCCCCTGAATAGCAAAGCATGGTAAGAATAAACACCTGTAATGAATGAAAGAAGCTGAAGGGTATACCGCAGTATGTAATGAAGTCACCGTATCAACACCACCACAGAACCCCAGCCGAAGCGTCATGGTAAGAGGAAAGAAAAAGAAAAAAAAGAAAACCGAAAACCGAAGAAAAAAACAAAGGGAAATGTGTCGCAGTAATCGTGTCGGATCCGGAACGGTAGGCGTATCATCAGACGTGCGAAAGTATCCATGAAACCAAGCACCCGATGAGGAGGACAAGAACGGATAGTCAGAGGACCGTGCAGTTCGGCGCGGAAGCCCTTCAAGACGTCAGATGTATCCAATGAGTCCCGGTAAGTTAAACCCACCACCTGATTCGTTCTATGTTGTTGATCCATTGGACGGTGATGAACAGCCGTTCTCGGACGCTCTGGGAGCAGATGAGGCGGTACTTTTCTTGATCGACGATGGGGAGAATGGATGCGACCCAGTAGGGAAGCAGGGTGGGGTCTTCCGGTCGAAGACCGAAGGTGAGCAGGACATTCGGGGACGCCCACGGCGAATTTATCGATATCATGCGATCACAGAAGTCGGCGCAGATCCGGAAGGCGTCCATGGTGGTTTGGCCAGGAGCTAGGGGAGAGGAATGCGGATGTCCCAGGTTCACGCCTAGGCACGACTGTTCGAACGCTTCCTCGTCCGCCAGAGGAAAGTCGTCAACTCGTTCCACTTTGGCGATGAGGTAATCATCGCGGTAACCCCACTTCCTGATTTTGAACTTCGATACGCCGACCGTCCAAATATGGCTGCGACCGTCGGCATAAACTTGGATGGATTCAATTTGGAGCATCGTTCCATACTCCATGAATGGAGTCCCCTCCGCGTCTCCTACCCCGTTGCTAACGAAGTTCGGAAGCACCATTCCGAACAGTTTGTCCCCTTCCCACGCCCGTTGGATCATCAACCGATACCGAGCCTCGAATATGAACAACGGTGTCGGCATTGAAGGGAAGGAACTGGCGCAAACGAATATTGGGGTCGTAAGGTCGTCCGCCTCGTCTTGAGGTTCAGCCGTGGTGTTGCTGGTGGCTCTATCAGCCAGCTCGCCCGGACATAGAACGACAAGGATCTCGGTAAGTCTTTTGTTGCTGGACTTTGCCGGTATATGTGACGGCAGTTGTAATTTCGTACGGCAAGACGGACAATGTAGCGAATGGGCTAGGACTTTCTGTATGCATTGCCGACAGAACGTATGGCCACATTGCGTCGTAACCGGGTCCACCAGCAGAGCGTAACAGACTTGGCACTCCATCTCAGAGCAAGCGGCCTCCTTGATAGCCGCGAGGAGCTGGTGATCCGTTCCATCACCTTCCTTCTCCTCGTCGAACTCGATCTCCTCGTCGTAAGCCAATCGGCCGTCCTTCGCCAAGACATAGAGCGATCGTAATCGACCGAACCGCTTCTCCTGGGAGGAGTCGTCGGAGCCCATCTTCCCACTTGCCAGCACACTGTTGAAATGCTCGACAACCTTCGCGAGCGTCACGTCCACGCCGCAATCCGCCAACGCATGTTCCTTCCGACAATCCCCGACAGCCGGACAAATGAATCCCAGCTTCCTCTCCGGCAGATCCGGATAGCTCACACCACGGCGGACATAAGCTTCTGGCAGACAGCCCCGACAGGCGATATTTCCACACGGCAACGCCATGGGATGACGGAGGGGCAGTGAACAGATGCTGCACTGCACCAAACGCACAATCTCTCGTGCATCCCGAAATGGATCGAATCCATTCGGGCATGGTTGCCGTTGTTGCTGTTGCTGAGAACCACTAGTCTCGGACGCGGACTGGCCGGCCCCGACGCCTTCTGCGGACGTCATTGTGCCGGTGATTATTTTTTTGGTGGGTGATCGGGATATATCTCTCCCGGATGCACGCGAGAACCACGATGTCATTACAGAGCGGAAAAAGAGTTGTCGGACCGAAGCGAACGCAGAGGTACCGAGAGATTGAAAGGTGGAAAGTCTGTAATGCGTAAGAAAATGTCCAGTATAGCTTTGGTATCTCGTTTATCTTTCAAGGAAGCTATGGGATCAAGTTCACGATTTGTGTTGAGAAGAAGCATGGAAATATCGTGATGTTTTTTATTTTTCAAGTTTCCAGGTACTTTCCTGGATGAGAACCAGGACGGGGGAGGGAGGGTGGAGATGTGTAAGCGGTGACATACCTGGGGTGGGTTTGGCCGAGCCAAAAGGTGGCTAGGGACCTTGAAGGTAAATGGTCGAGAGTAGTGGGTTTCCAAGGAGTCGCAGTAGTGGTTGAAGAGCGTTACTTTCTGCAGGGAGCTATCGACAAGGTGCGTTGTTGGAGGGTGGGGAGGAGTGGGGTTGAATATGTAGGAACAGCAAGAGAAAGAAGGAATACTATCCGGGGGCTGGGTGGGGGGGTGTGAAAGGGGAGCGAGGGTTTCGTAGGAACTGTTGTTGTGGTTTGTGGTTGTTGTAGTGGGGGAGGGAGGGGGTGTGTGAAGGTGTCTGGAGGAGGAGGGCAGTGGAATGGTTAAGAAGGATGGCCTAGAGAATTGTTCGAACTTGACTACCCTGAAGGGTTTCTTTTCCATATGTATGATATATCGTTTTATCCTATGTAATATGCTGGATGACTGCCTACTCTATGCACCGGCGATCTACTACTATGGGTGGGCCAATATGATCGGGGTTCAAGCGGCGGAGGATTGTAGGTAGTCGAAGTGGGTTTTGACCCGGCTGGAGTTGCTGATGAGGTGGGTGGGTGGCCGTGGCAGTCAGTAGTGGATGATCGAAGCAGCAGCAGCGCGGCCAACCACATGGTGGAGGGGTATGGTGTAGAGGCGGCGGCGGCGGATGAGAAGCAACGGAGAACCGCAGAATATGATAACCAGTGCTAGTTAGTGGCGGAGTACGTATGCGTACTCCTAGGAGGACGAGTGTCAGGTGGGCGCTTCACGCTTGGGAAGGCAGAATACTCTAGACATAGAAGGTGCGGAGAAGGCATTGAGCAGCAGACGACGCTGAGCAGAAGACGACGACTCCGGGAAGGAGACGATTGCGCATAGAAAGCGACCATCAGAAAGCGACCATCATCGTTCTTTCTCTTCGTCTTCCCTGCGCGGAATGGCAAGGTAGTTGGATCATGCAGAGTCGTCCTGTAGTGCATAACTGAGTTGTGGCGCCGGGAAAATGTGAGATTACAACTAAAGCCCGAGATCGGCCACCTCGAGAGATCTCGACGTGCGATCTCGAACACACCGCTGCATCTTGTTTGCACGTCGCCCATTTCCTCAGCCTTGTCTTCTTCTGCGCCCCTTCTTATTCTTCAGCCTTGTATTCTGCTGCCCAACCCCCTTCTTCACCCTATCTTCTCCTGTCTAACCCTTTCCTCCTCCTCCAGGACGTCGGTAATCAAGCTCTCGTTCGGACGCCTACCGAGCTGTGGCTGCATGTGAGTACATGGAATCCCCAAGCCCAGCCGATCTCGCAAGCCCACGCCCATCATCATCGCTCCGGCGTCCGCAGGACCGCAGCTGCCATTCGTACATACATTTACAGACATCTATTACTAGTAGTACCCACGTCTGCGACTAGGCAGAGTATCTACCGTAGATACGCTTAGGCACCAACCAACCTAACCCATCCCTCCGCTCCCCGGTCGATTCGCGCGCAAAGTCAACTAGAGATACAGCCCGACAGCACTCCGAAAAAGATAGAAGACCAGAGTAAAGTCGATATAGTAATTGCATAGTGCTGAGTTAGACGCAGCCTCGCCTTGCGCCAATCAGTAAAATATCATCCGGTAACCGAGTATCGTCTTCTTCCCTCAATCTCCGGATACATCGTGTGTGTGTGTGTATGTCTCCGTGTGTGTGTGTGTGTGCGCCGTGTCGAGTCGTGTCGTGGTGTATGTGCCCCTTGTTGCAGCTTGCGTGTATGTGTATGTACTCTGTCTGTCTATCTACCCCA